>NW_027170193.1:112500-125000 GCF_036898095.1 Palaemon carinicauda | reverse complement strand
ACAGGGTATTAATGTAAGGAATCATTTTGTACATATGTTAATTTTTTTGACAAAATAATGGAGAAAATTTTGTGAAATTAAGTCATTCTAACACTAAGCAACTTTTTTATATGACTTTTTCAATAAGATAAATTTCTCAAAGGCTTTGCTAATCTATGATAGTGTTCTCATTTACCTCAATCAAACTTATTTCCGACCCAATTAACTAAATACTGATGGTATTGAAGATGCTACACAGTCATCAGTATCTACTGTATCCATCACTGATTATCGACTATGCAAATGTAATATTTAATGATTATTATTATTATTATTATCTATTATTATTATTATTTGCTAAGCTACAACCCTAGTTGGAAAATCAGGATGCTATAAGCCCAAGGGCTCCAACAAGGAAAATAGCCCAGTGAGGAAAGGATATAAGGAATAACTAGAAAAGAAGTTTAAGAACAATAATGACATAAAATAAATCTTTCATTTATAAACTATAAAAACTTGAAAACAACAAGAGCATAAAATCTATAAAATAACAAGAGGAAGCGAAATCTAATAGAATAGTGTGCCAGAGGGTACCCTCCCGCAAGAGATCTCTAACCCAGGACAGGGGAAGACCATGGTACAGAGGCTATGGCACTACCCAAGACTAGAGTGTCCTTCTCCTAGAAGAGCTCCTTACCATAGCTAAAGAGTTTCTTCTACCCTCGCTAAGAGGAAAGTAGCCACTGAACAATTTGTTTAGTAATTCCAGTGTTGTCAAGTGTATAAGGAAAGAAGGGAATGTGTAAAGAATAGGCCAGACTATTCTGTATATGCGTCGGAAAAGATGAAATGAGCCGTAACCAGAGAAATGGATCCAATGTAGTACTGTCTAACCAGTCAAAGGACCCAATAATTCTCTAATCAACCTTCCAACAACAGAACTACTAGCACCGCTACTTGCTACTACATATATACTAATAGTGAATTAGGTTAGCAATATTTGGTAGTAGATTAACGGTTATTAAATAAGATTTCTCTCTCTCTCTCTCTCTCTCTCTCTCTCTCTCTCTCTCTCTCTCTCTCTCCCTACAACAGGGTGAGAGGGAAATTCTCTAACTCCCCCCCCTCACCAGACCCTTCCTTTAAAAGTATTTACTGGGCTACTCCCAAGAAGAAAAATAGTTAATGAAAAGTAATGAAATAAATAAAAAAGCTGAACTCAGGATGGATATTGTTCATGAGATGGGTATTGACCCTCGTTGATGTTGCTCATTATGGTAAGCAGCTCTTCTAGGAGTATGACACTCCAAAAACAAACCATTGTTCTCTGGTCTTGGATACTGCCATAGCCTCTGTACCATGGACTTTCACTGTCTTTGGGTAGAGTTCTCTTGTTTGAGGGTACACTCGGGCACACTATTCTATCATATTTCACTTCCTCTTGTTTTTTTTTTGTTTTTTTTTTTACTTTATGTAGTTTATATATGAAAGATTTATCTAAATGTTATTACTGCTTCACGTTAAATGTCAACAATTTCTCTTGTAGTTTCAATTATTTCCTTTCCTCACTGTGCTATTTTCCCTGTTGGAGCCCTTGGGCTTATAGCATCCTGCTTTTCCAACTAGAATTGTAGCTTAACAAGTAGTAGTAGTAATAATAATAATAATAATAATAATAATAACAATAATAATAATAATAACACGCAGTTCACTGTAATGTTGCTACATTTAACATCATATTTAAGAAGGCTACATGATAGCTGTCTCTCTTGTAGATACTACCATGGAATTTGACAGAACACAGGAACTGTTTCCTATCAATCCCTGAAATTTTCATCTGGATATGAGCATTATTCTAGGAACAATTTACTCCACCGCCAAAAATAACCATTCAACTCATACTGAAATAAACGTTTGCTGTGGCTTTTCTATGGCAGATATCAACATGAAAATGGGTAAGAATAAACTTCATATAACACCTATCAAACCCTGTAAAAATCATTTGGCTATCTGTAAAAATCAAGTAGTGTGCTCCTCCTCACTGATTTTTAGTTAAAAGTCGTCACTTACGTACAAAAGTGACAGCCAGGGCATGCCTATAATAGGTATTAACAATGAAATTATCGAGACAAAGCTTATATATTCTTAAATAATTTGTTGAAACTTCATTTGAATATATTTATTTGTATAGGAGTTATTGACTCCACCACTGAAAATATCAGCTGTTCCCCCAACCCCCAGCCCCTACCACCTCGCTCCGAAATCTGTGGTTAGGGAATGATTGGGCTGCGGGTTGGGTGAGATATCTTCAAAAAAAATTTGGCATTCCATGTAAGGTCACTCACTTCGTTCGCGACAATAATAATAATAATAATAATAATAACAATAATAATAATAATAATAATAATAATAATAATAATTAAAGCAAGTCAAATCATATTGGACTAAGACATACTAGGCTACCTACGAAATGGTTGTCACAACCTCAGATAAAATTTAGAATTATATGAACGAAAATATTGCAATGCTATTTCTTTCGTATTATGAACAACAGATGATTTTAATTAAACCTATACTAACACTGAAACTGTAAACAAATCAAAATATGCATCACTTAACATTTGATTAACCTACAAAGCATATTTTTAAATTCATATTTTCGCTCATGTTTACATCTATGACGTCATCACACCGCCTATGCTACGTGTCAATCACAGCCGTCAGAAATAACAATAAAAAACATCAAAAGACGATTAATCATAGAAAATATTATGAATTAAGTATTCTAATTTACTTTTCTTTTAATTGTATTATCATCTGTTCAAAAAGGTCGTTTATTTATTATTTTTTACAATAATTGTTACGTATTTTGTTTCAAACTATGGTATATATGTCGTCTATGATTGGCGAGTCCATTATTGGTTTAGGGTAAAAATTTGGTCAGGATAACTTTAAAAGTCGTGAATTTTATCATATCTGACATAATATATTGATACAATAAACGGAGAGAGAAATAAAACATAATGGCAAGTAGTGAAGTTTGTTTACAAAGTGATCTCACGAGAAAAAGACATAAAAGACAATTGTCTAAGACCCTTCCTCCCCTTCAGTTAGAAATCAATTTGTATAGATTCCTCCATTTTCAGTAATACCAGAACTTTGTTCCTGAATATACTTTAAACCTTTGAATAAGGTTCAAAATAATTCAGAATTTGTTTCTATCATTTGAAGAACTTCAACATAATATTAGAATGCTGATGCATATTTACCTATAGAATTTTTTTTATTGTTTTTTGAGAGAAATATACCATAGTTTTTTCATTGAGTGACTTCTTATGTCCATCTAATCCATATATTTTTTCACACTCGAGAAATTGCTCATATTATATAGTTTTTGAGAAAATAGCAATAATTGATCTTCATAATCATAAACATATCATTAGATTGTGAAATATACGTTGCATTGAATGGCCAATTTCAAAAGGAAAATACTACGTTCTAGATAGGAGATTTCTTACACATCAAGATTGCCAACCTTAAAATGTTAAGAAAAACGAAATGGTAACTCTTTCAATACTTTCAAATTGAACATAAAAATCTTAACTGAAGTATAATGTAAATTTATTAATGCTTATAACTACGATAATTTACAGCATAATTCTAGACACTAAAATTATTCTTGGCTATTCTGGTTCGTTTCCTTACGAATTTTACCCTTTTCGAATTGATATTCCAAACTTATTGGACTGCTAAATCATATGGAATCTAGGGATAAGTAGATAAATGAAATACGGCATTGAGAGTAGGGCCAAAATTAATATCCTAATGATAAGAATCCTTTCTGATATAGTGTCGTCTGGAGGTGGTTCCTTTTGGAATTTAGATTAAAGGATATGTGAAGAATTGTGTCTTGATTACTGCCTTTATCACTGTGCTGTCTTCATATGTACAAATAGAAAGTACCAGTAGTTAACTGATCGGACTATTTTGTTTGTAAATATTCTGTTCCTATATAAGTTAAACACTAAAAGAATCTAATGTTCACATCCTTGTCTACTGGGTGATAAGGGCTGCAAACCTTTCGACTTAGAAAGAAAAGGAATTATACTAAATATTTCATTCATGACCTATTTAGCAGGAGGATGAATTTATATTTTAAAAATTTATATTTTCCGCTTTCTATATTATCCAAGTGACTTTCAAATTTCTCTAAATGAAAAATGCTACCTAATTAATTCGTTGGCAATTCTGGACCCCCTCCTGAGGTGCTAAATAAATTTTGCCAAAACTGTATACGAGTATTTCTCTTTAAGATTATTTTGTAAATGTCAATATAATGTTTATCTAGACATTCTTATTGAATTAAATAATTTAATTTCATATGTTATTCATCTATTATATGTAATGAATATTTTATACGTATTTTTAGATAAAAAATACGATAATTTTTCAGTTGATTTAGTGAACTTGCCATATTCCTGAAGGTCTCAACAGATGGCCTCAGTGAGGTCATTTTGGAAGTAAAACATTGGAAAGAAAATCCAGCCTTAAGGAACGAAATGGGAGTTACCTTTCAATGTCCTTAGCCAATAGGAACGCTCCATTCGGGTAACGGTAAGGAAATTAGCCAATAGGAACGCTCCTTTCTGACAACGGCAAAGAAACATATTTCTTAGCCAATGAGAACACGCCATTCGGGCAGACTGTTACGGAATTGTCGTTTGCTCTTTCAACTACGTAAAAGAGACAAATACCAGTTCATGAACCATTGGAAAATTTTATTTTTGTACTTTCTTTCGAATGAATATATAGAATAAAACTATGAATATTATAGCTTTTATATTTCAGTTATAGAAAGTATTGGCAATAAATTAAACCCATATTATAATTACATGATACCTATGCCTATACGATACTCTGAATCAAAATCTCATCCACTGGCTTAAAATGCATTTTCCATATTGATTTAAAGTTTTGTTACCAGTTTTGTAAGCAAAGGCAAATCAAAGTTATTTAAATATTATCCAATGAATATATCATGCACTTTAGATAGTGAATATCGTGATAAAACTCCCATTTCCTTTAATAGCTAATAAAATGAACAATTTTAACAATTTCCCTGATCGAATTAATCTTGTGTTGTTTATATTTAAAAATTGAAATCTTGTAGGTATTTTTGACAGATTATTTTTCAGACATTAGGAAAAATAGGATTAAATATTGAAATATATCCTTTGCAATTTGCACACACACACACACACACACAGAGAGAGAGAGAGAGAGAGAGAGAGAGTCCATGTATATATCAATAAAAATTAGTTCATTGTTAACCTTTGCGTCCCTGCATCTCTCTCTCTCTCTCTCTCTCTCTCTCTCTCTCTCTCTCTCTCTCTCTCTCTCTCTCTCTCTCTCCCTCTATATATATATATATATA
The DNA here is from genome assembly GCF_036898095.1 of Palaemon carinicauda. Classification (NCBI taxonomy): domain Eukaryota; kingdom Metazoa; phylum Arthropoda; class Malacostraca; order Decapoda; family Palaemonidae; genus Palaemon; species Palaemon carinicauda. The sequence goes on along the minus strand of NW_027170193.1, from coordinate 119,587 downwards.
TATATATATATATATATATATATATATATATATATATATATATATACTCGCAACGATAACAAGAGTAGCCATTTCTAGTCCACTGCAGGACAAAGGCCTCAGACATGTCTTTATTCATGTTGGGTTTGGCCAGTTTTCATGACCACGCTGGCAAATGTGGATTAGTGATTTTGGGAGACTCTCATCTGATCGCTCATAGCAAGCCAACTTAGTATGGGTAGCCCTGACAGGTACAGCTTTGCTAATCATGGCGATATATAACCCCTTTCCCCACGTTAAGGTATCCCCACTCCGAAAGTGAGATATATATATATATATATATATATATATATATATATATATATATATATATATATATATATATATCAACGAAATAGTGGCTGTTTATATTAAGCCATATGCCTCCCTTCGGTCTCTCCTGAGAGGATATTTCAATGGGTCTTCTCTGAACTGCTTGGTTCGGGATGGACTAAAAACCACAGTCATGGACGTCTTGGTTACTTGCTATGAATCAATTGCCGTGACATCTGCATTAGTGTGGATAAAGTCTTTTCCAGATCCTTCAATGAGAGGAATGATGTTTTCTATTATTATCATCAGATTACTATTTCATTAGTATTATCATAATCATAATTACAAGCTAAGCTATAACCCTAATTGAAAATCAAGATGTCATAAGCCCAAGGGCTCAACAAGGGAAAAATAGCCCAGTGAGGAAGCGAAACAAGGAAATAAAGAAACTACAAGAAAAGTAACAATCAAAATAAAACATTTTAAGAACAGTAACAACAATAAACTAGATCTGTCATATATAAACTGTAAAAACTTCAAAAAAATAACAAGAGGAAGAGAAACAAGAGAGTGTGACCAAGTGTACCCTCAAGCAAGAGAACTCGAACCCAAGTCAGAGGCTATGGCACTACCCAAGACAACAATGGTTTGATTTTGGAGTGTCCTTTCCTAGAAGAGCTGTTTACTATAGGTAACGAGTCTCTTCTACCCTAACCAAGAAGAAAGTATCTTGTGTTTGAAATTGAAATTATTAAGAAAAATTTTAGAGCAATGCTCGAAACATAAAATTTTTGCATTATCCAGTGAAACTTGATTATGTTGTGGTGGCCTTATTGGTAAGTCTCTGCCTGGTGATCACCATGGATTTGATAGTTCCTTTGGTCGCTGCAACCTTACCATCGTTGTGAGCTAAGGATGGAGGGTTTGGGGGAGCTAATAAGTCTATCAGCTGAGTCATCAGCAGCCATTACCTGTTCCTCCCTGGCCCTAGCTTGGGAGGTGAGGGGGCTTGGGCGCTGATCATGTGATTATGGTTTGTCTCTAGGGCACTGTCCTGCTTGATAGGGCAATGTCACCGTTCCTTGCTTCTGCCATTCATGAGAGGCCTTTAAACCTTAACCTGGACAATTCCAAGATATTGTTTTTCTTTGCCATGACCTGCAGTTCCTCAAATAATAGATGCCTGCTACTGGATCGAATAACTTACTGTTCCTGCATACTGCTTTCCCAATTAGGGTCATGGTTTAGCTAATAATAATAATAATAATAATAATAATAATAATAATAATAATAATAATAATAAAGTGAATAATTCTAATATTTCGTAACCTCTAACCACAATCTCCTATTTACCTTATAACAGAACAACGAACAAAACTATTTGAAAGAAGCCCAGAATCTCTCAAGACTTATTTAAAAGATTTAATAACCATAGAATAACTCTCTTCGTCTCTCTCTGTTGCGTTCCCTTACTTCATTAATCTCTATGTCAATTTCCTGGCCCCTGTCGTATCCTCTATATTTATCACGAATTCCCTCTATACCTCCTCAGACACTCTTATTTCATATATCTAAAATATTCTTATCACAACTAACACCATCTAGTCATTTTCATTCCATTATATCTATTATTCCTCTGGATCTTATTCCCTTTCGTTTTTGCCTTCGCCATCTTTCAGAATCTATTTTTAGCTACTGGCAACCAACTCCCCCCGCCCCACCCCTCTCCTACCTTCTCCCCTGCGAGTCCACCCAGGCTACATCAACATTCCCCCCCAACCTCCATCCCCTCCCCCCCTTGTTCTAGGTCTCTAACCAAATGCGTCATAATCTCTCTCTCTCTCTCTCTCTCTCTCTCTCTCTCTCTCATTCTAATAAACTTAAGCTTGAACTCCTAAGGAAGTTATATTTCTTTACCAACGTCTGTAACAAAATAATTTCTTTCTCCTTCCTGAGTTCTACTGATCTCCTTTACTGGAGAGATTTTTGATGTTCTGTCAATACTCTCCGAATTGCTTACCTTTTCCGTCAATTGTTGTCTATCCTTTTTTAGCCTCTCCCTTTTTCTATTATCTTCCTTCTCCTTGTTTAATTTTTCTTTATTTTTTCTTTTCCCCTTCTCCCCCTTATTCCTCTGATTCTTGGTATTCTGTTTTTCCTCCTTTCCATTCTTCTTCTTTTTTCGATTCTTCGTATTCTGTTTTTTCTTTTTCTCCTCCTTTCCATTCTTCTTCTCCTTCTAATCCTTGCTATTCTTGGTTATCTTATTTTCCTTCTTTCCATAAAATCACATCAAACTAGCGTTGATTTCTTGTTTTGGTAGAAGCTCCTTTTCAAGTCTTTCGATTTTCTTTTTATTCTCTATATTTCTTTTGACGACCAGGTTTTTAAGTCTCCTTATACAGTCCTATAAACGCATCTTTTCTCTCTTCAATTCTTCAATTTCCTTGTCTAGTTCTTCTTCATGATGGGGGGTAATTATCTTCTTTTCCTGCTCTTGCCTCTGATTTTCTTCATTATGTTTCTTCTTCTCCATCTCCTTCTTTTCAGTTTCCTTCTCCTGCATCTCCTTTCCAGCCTCCTTCTTTTTCTCCGTCTCCTCCCTTTTCGTCTCCTTCTCCTTCTTTTCAGTTACCTTCTCCTGCATCTCATTTCCAGCCTCCTTCTTTTTCTCCTTCTCCTCCCTTTTCGTCTCCTTCTCCTTCTTTTCAGTTACCTTCTCCTGCATCTCCTTTCCAGCCTCCTTCTTTTTCTCCGTCTCCTCCCTTTTCGTCTCCTTCTTCTTTTCAGTTACCTTCTCCTGCATCTCCTTTCCAGCCTCCTTCTTTTTCTCCGTCTTCTCCCTTTTCGTCTCCTTCTCCTTCTTTTCAGTTACCTTCTCCTGCATCTCCTTTCCAGCCTCCTTCTTTTTCTCCGTCTCCTCCCTTTTCGTCTCCTTCTCCTTCTTTTCAGTTTCCTTCTCCTGCATCTCATTTCCAGCCTCCTTCTTTTTCTCCGTCTCCTCCCTTTTCGTCTCCTTCTCCTTCTTTTCAGTTTCCTTCTCCTGCATCTCCTTTCCAGCCTCCTTCTTTTTCTCCGTCTCCTCCCTTTTCGTCTCCTTCTCCTTCTTTTCAGTTACCTTCTCCTGCATCTCCTTTCCAGCCTCCTTCTTTTTCTCCGTCTCCTCCCTTTTCGTCTCCTTCTCCTTCTTTTCAGTTACCTTCTCCTGCATCTCCTTTCCAGCCTCCTTCTTTTTCTCCGTCTCCTCCCTTTTCGTCTCCTTCTCCTTCTTTTCAGTTACCTTCTCCTGCATCTCCTTTCCAGCCTCCTTCTTTTTCTCCGTCTCCTCCCTTTTCGTCTCCTTCTCCTTCTTTTCAGTTACCTTCTCCTGCATCTCCTTTCCAGCCTCCTTCTTTTTCTCCGTCTCCTCCCTTTTCGTCTCCTTCTCCTTCTTTTCAGTTACCTTCTCCTGCATCTCATTTCCAGCCTCCTTCTTTTTCTCCGTCTCCTCCCTTTTCGTCTCCTTCTCCTTCTTTTCAGTTACCTTCTCCTGCATCTCCTTTCCAGCCTCCTTCTTTTTCTCCGTCTCCTCCCTTTTCGTCTCCTTCTCCTTCTTTTCAGTTTCCTTCTCCTGCATCTCATTTCCAGCCTCCTTCTTTTTCTCCGTCTCCTCCCTTTTCGTCTCCTTCTCCTTCTTTTCAGTTTCCTTCTCCTGCATCTCCTTTCCAGCCTCCTTCTTTTTCTCCGTCTCCTCCCTTTTCGTCTCCTTCTCCTTCTTTTCAGTTACCTTCTCCTGCATCTCCTTTCCAGCCTCCTTCTTTTTCTCCTTCTCCTCCATTTTCGTCTCCTTCTCCTTCTTTTCAGTTTCCTTCTCCTGCATCTCCTTTCCAGCCTCCTTCTTTTTCTCCTTCTCCTCCATTTTCGTCTCCTTCTCCTCCTTTTCAGTTTCCTTCTCCTGCATGTCCTTTCCAGCCTCCTTCTTTTTCTCCTTCTCCTCCATTTTCGTCTCCTTCTCCTTCTTTTCAGTTTCCTTCTCCTGCATCTCCTTTCCAGCCTCCTTCTTTTTCTCCTTCTCCTCCATTTTCGTCTCCTTCTCCTTCTTTTCAGTTTCCTTCTCCTGCATCTCCTTTCCAGCCTCCTTCTTTTTCTCCTTCTCCTCCATTTTCGTCTCCTTCTCCTTCTTTTCAGTTTCCTTCTCCTGCATGTCCTTTCCAGCCTCCTTCTTTTTCTCCTTCTCCTTCTTTTCAGATTCCTTCTCCTGCTTCTCCTTTCCAGCCTCCTTCTTTTTCTCCTTCTCCTCCATTTTCGTCTCCTTCTCCTTCTTTTCAGTTTCCTTCTCCTGCATCTCCTTTCCAGCCTCCTTCTTTTTCTCCTTCTCTTCCATTTTCGTCTCCTTCTCCTTCTTTTCAGTTTCCTTCTCCTGCATCTCCTTTCCAGCCTCCTTCTTTTTCTCCTTCTCCTCCATTTTCGTCTCCTTCTCCTTCTTTTCAGTTTCCTTCTCCTGCATCTCCTTTCCAGCCTCCTTCTTTTTCTCCTTCTCCTCCATTTTCGTCTCCTTCTCCTTCTTTTCAGTTTCCTTCTCCTGCATCTCCTTTCCAGCCTCCTTCTTTTTCTCCTTCTCCTCCATTTTCGTCTCCTTCTCCTTCTTTTCAGTTTCCTTCTCCTGCATCTCCTTTCCAGCCTCCTTCTTTTTCTCCTTCTCCTCCATTTTCGTCTCCTTCTCCTTCTTTTCAGTTTCCTTCTCCTGCATCTCCTTTCCAGCCTCCTTCTTTTTCTCCTTCTCCTCCATTTTCGTCTCCTTCTCCTTCTTTTCAGTTTCCTTCTCCTGCATCTCCTTTCCAGCCTCCTTCTTTTTCTCCTTCTCCTCCATTTTCGTCTCCTTCTCCTTCTTTTCAGTTTCCTTCTCCTGCATCTCCTTTCCAGCCTCCTTCTTTTTCTCCTTCTCCTCCATTTTCGTCTCCTTCTCCTTCTTTTCAGTTTCCTTCTCCTGCATCTCCTTTCCAGCCTCCTTCTTTTTCTCCTTCTCCTCCATTTTCGTCTCCTTCTCCTTCTTTTCAGTTTCCTTCTCCTGCATGTCCTTTCCAGCCTCCTTCTTTTTCTCCTTCTCCTTCTCCTTCTTTTCAGATTCCTTCTCCTGCTTCTCCTTTCCAGCCTCCTTCTTTTTCTCCTTCTCCTCCATTTTCGTCTCCTTCTCCTTCTTTTCAGTTTCCTTCTCCTGCATCTCCTTTCCAGCCTCCTTCTTTTTCTCCTTCTCTTCCATTTTCGTCTCCTTCTCCTTCTTTTCAGTTTCCTTCTCCTGCATCTCCTTTCCAGCCTCCTTCTTTTTCTCCTTCTCCTCCATTTTCGTCTCCTTCTCCTTCTTTTCAGTTTCCTTCTCCTGCATCTCCTTTCCAGCCTCCTTCTTTTTCTCCTTCTCTTCCATTTTCGTCTCCTTCTCCTTCTTTTCAGTTTCCTTCTCCTGCATCTCCTTTCCAGCCTCCTTCTTTTTCTCCTTCTCCTCCATTTTCGTCTCCTTCTCCTTCTTTTCAGTTTCCTTCTCCCGCTTCTCCTTTCCAGCCTCCTCCTTTTTCTCCTTCTCCTACCTTTTCTTCTCCTTCTCCTTTTTTTCAGTTTCCTTCTCCTGCATCTCCTTTCCAGCCTCCTTCTTTTTCTCATTCTCCTCCCTTTTCTTCTCCTTCTTTTCAGTTTCCTTCTCCCGCTTCTCCTTTCCAGCCTCCTCCTTTTTCTCCTTCTCCTACCTTTTCTTCTCCTTCTCCTTTTTTTCAGTTTCCTTCTCCTGCATCTCCTTTCCAGCCTCCTCCTTTTTCTCCTTCTCCTACCTTTTCTTCTCCTTCTCCTTTTTTTCAGTTTCCTTCTCCCGCTTCTCCTTTCCAGCCTCCTTCTTTTTCTCATTCTCCTCCCTTTTCTTCTCCTTCTTTTCAGATTCCTTCTCCCGCTTCTCCTTTCCAGCCTCCTTCTTTTTCTCCTTCTCCTCCCTTACATTCTCCTTCTCTTTCTGATTATTATGATGTAGAAGCTCCTTTCCAAGTCTTTCGATTTTCTTTTTATTCTCTATATTTTTTTTTTGACGACCTGGTTTTCAAGTCTCCTTGTACAGTCCTTTAAACGCATCTTTTCTCTCTTCAATTCTTCTATTACCTTGTCTAATTCTTCTTCACGATTGAGGGTAATCATCTTCTTTTCCTCCTCTTGCCCCTGACTTTTTCCATTAGTTTGTGTCTTTTTCTCCTCCTCCTTTCTCCTTACTTCAACTTTGTCGTTTCTCTCTTCACACCACATTGGGTGTATTCTTAGCCATTAAAATCTCCAACTATTTTCTCCTTTATTTGCTCTTCGCTGTGCAGGTTCCCTATTATATAACTCATTAAGCGTCGTATGTTTTGCTCGTAAGCTTTAGGACCTAGAGCGGTCATCGTATTGATAGAGGTGACGCCAAAGATATAATAAATATTCTCCGAGATTTCTCTCGGCCACACACTTAATAAAAACACATTGTAACTTGTAATCGCCATTCTTAACGGTATAGAGTGTGCATTCAGTTACCCTTATTTTGAATTTCTTCAACTCTGTCATCAGAATTCCACAAAAGACTTCATGATCTGAAATAGGCTTCAAAGCACTCTCAGATCCGGATGATTCCAAGATGAAACTCATCCGTAGAAATGCTGAATGCATCCCTGACAAGGCTCTGAAAGATCCTCCGTCTCTCTGCAAAGACAGTAAAAGCTTCGCTAGGAATAATAAGAATACGAAGAAGAAGAAGAAGAAGAAGAAGAAGAAGTCTTCAAAACCCTCTCGGATCTGGATTTGACTCCAA
>NW_027170193.1:105000-110000 GCF_036898095.1 Palaemon carinicauda | reverse complement strand
ATATATATATATATATATACATATATATATATATATATATATATATATATTGTACTCCTCCTAAGAAATAACCTGAGAGAACTGAGCTATTGCACTTACCTGTATCTATTGTGCATGAGAAACGAATCGGAATTTTTCAACAAAGGGCTATTTATGATAATATCCCAAAACACTTGACTCATGCTTTCGGCGACAAATAGTTCATGATTTCAAATTAAGTATTGGGGCAATTTTTGGGTACGTCTATGTACGAGTCAACATAATGAGGAAATCAACTTTATAGCCATTTGTTCATTGAAGGGGGTAAGTCTTCGCATTGAAACTACTCTTCATATTTGTAATTAAAATGAGTTTGACACAAATGCTTGTGAGTATCATAGTTTTACGTTCAAATGTTGAATCATAAATAGTTTTTGACTTTCAAGCAAAAGGGCCATCTAAGGAAAACTTGTTAAAATTAAAATAACTTAATAAAGGATGAAACATGAAAATAAAGATAACTGACAAAATAAATATTTTCAACCAATATGCCGAGTGTAACTGACAAACTGTTTTTTCTTGAAAATCCCAGGTTAACAGTAAAAAAAATGTTTACACCCAAGTTTAACAGTCAAACCTTTTTCTTGAAAACCCCAAGTTTAACAGTCAAACTTTCTTCCTTTAAAAAGTGGGGTTGAGACCCCCCCCCCTGGATCCGCTAGTGTCTTCAAACTCCCCAAGAGAAATAAATTCACCAAACCTGTAACTGGGCTCCACAAGGCACAAGAAGAGTGGGAAGACCCAGACCTACATGGTTGGTGACTATAAAGCATGAAGTAGAAAGGTGACGAATATAGAGAAGTATTAAATTGAAAGCTCAAGATAGAACCAACTGACTAAATCTCATCGAGAGAGACTTTAGCTATTCTCTAGTCTTGGGTAGTGCCATAGCCTCAGTACCGTGGTCTTTCACAGTCTTGGATTAGAGTTCTCTTGCTTTAGAGTACACTCAGGCACGCTGTTCTATCTTATTTCTCTTCTTGTTTATTTTGAAGTTTTTATATATAGTTTAGTTATGAAAGATTTAATTTAATGTTGTTACTGTTCATAAAATATCCTATTTTGATCGTGTATTACTTCTGTAGTTTATTCATTTCATTATTTCCTTTCCTCACTGGGCTATTTTTTCCTGTTGGAGCCTGCGGGCTTATAGCATTTTGCTTTTCCAACTAGGGTCATAGCTTGGCTTGTAATAATAATAATAACAATTATGATAATAATAATGATAATAATAATAATATTATTATTATCATTATTATTATTAATTCCTAACCTACAATCATAGTTGGAAAAGCAGGATGCTATAAGCCCAGGGGCCCCAACAGGGAAAATAGCCCAGTGAGGAAAGGAAACGGAAAAAATATATATTTTAAGAACAGTAACAACATTAAAATAAATATTTCCTATATAAATTATAAATACTTTAACAAAATAAGAGGAAGAGAAATGAGATTGCAGTGTGCCCGAGAGTATCCTCAAGCAAGAGAACTCCAACCCAAGATAGCGGAAGACCATGGTACAGAGGCTATAGCCCTACCCAAGACTACAGAACAATGGTTTGATTTTGGAGTGTCCTTCTCCTAAAAGAGTTGCTGACCATAGCTAAAATCTAAGGCTTTACTCTATTTCAATGCTTTTGTTATAGATTATATGACATAGCTGGAATTTTTCTTATTGAACACCCTTCTTTGTCATCATTATATATATATATATATATATATATATATATATATATATACATATATATATATATATATATATATATATATATCTATATGTATGTATATGTGTATATATGTATATATATATATGTGTATATATGTATGTATGTATGTATGTATATATATATATATATATATATATATATATATGTATATATATATATATATATATATATATATATGTATATATACAATATACATATACATATATATATATATGTGTGTGTGTGTGTATGTGTATATATATACACATACATATATATACATATACATATGCATATATATACATAAATTAGATCTGTGTAATTCACGTAAATTATCCAGGGATTCGGAAATTCTTAACAAACTAGGGGGTACATCTGTATGGATCAAGAAAATTCCTGGTAATTATTATATAATGAAGAGAATTTAGTGACACTTAGATTTCTTGTGATGTAATTCGATATACACAGCTATGTCTTCTACAGAATATTGCCTGTAATTTCATAATGGTCTCAGACATAAAAATATGCTAAAACAGCTCTTACATACTGGCGAATAAAGACTAGAATAGCAACGTCTCTGTTGGTGGTGGGGAGAAGAAGGGGGGGGGGAGTAGTTATGTATCCAAGCTGGGGGGCTTCAGGATGGGGGGTATTGCCTACTAAGGGATTATGGATGATTACGAAACCACGGTAAACAAAAACGTTTCCCTTCGCTAACCAACCTTATCATACCGAGATATTTTAATGCCCAACTTGATGCTTTTTTCGCCCTCCTAAATCAATTCTCCCTGTCACATCCGTCATTCATTGTCAGCCACGTTTCCTGCTCGTGGACCTACTGCGTTCCTTCTCTCTCACGCGACCAGTCACACCCACAAAAACATTTGCAGATTATCATTAACTAAACGGTGTTCATACTCTTAGTATTTACTTTAGCCGTTCCTATGCGGACACTTGTGAAATAGATTGGTCAAAGAGGAGATGATGATGATGAGGATGAAGACTTAATGGTATGGTACAATTGGAAAACTCATCAGAAATAGCATATTTTACTCCAGAATATTCTTCGTTAACAGTAGATTGTTTTAGTTAAGTATACCACGACAAAAGCTTCCCAAATATATCAGCTGTCTTGGCATAGAGTTCTCTTGCTTGAGGGTACATTCGGGTACATTTCGATCTTATTTCACTTCCTCTTGTTTTTGTTTTTTTTGAAATTGTTATATTTTATATATGAAAGATATATATTAATCTTGTTGCCATTTTTTAAATATTCTTATTGAACTGTTCATTACTTCTGTAGTTTATTTTTATTTTCTTAGCACTGAAAATGGATGGCAACCAGCAAACCACAATCAAACTAGAAGGAAATATCAAAAGGGCCCTTGATTTCAAATACCTCGGCTTGGCGAGGGACAATGCGGGGGACATGGAAAAGGAAATTAACAACCGTATTCAGTGTGTTTTAAACACCAATAGGAACATGTCTGGGGTCATATATGATAGAAATGTTCTCATAACTAAGGACTGACTGCACAAAACAAGTGTCAGAGCACTAATGACTTATGGATTCGAAGCAATACCACTAAAATAAAAAGAAAGAAAGATGGACACAACTGGGATGAGGATGCTTTGGTTGATTAGGGGAGAAACAGAATGGACAGTGTTAGAAAGGAACATGCACTGTATCAGGGGTACAGAAAGGTCATTGAGGCATCAATGTAAGTGCAAGAGGCAAGGTTAAGATGGAATGCTCACCTCATGAGAAGAGAGGAGCAATGTGTGGAAAGAGAAGTGATGGACGTGCAGGTGGATGGAACAAGAAGGAGGTGATGACATTAGACCAGATAGAAACAGTACATTGGATATGATATGAGAGGTAGCAGGTTGGCCACAGCACCAGGCACCCGTTGATATACTACCACTAGAGAGTTATGGGGTCTTTTGACTAGCCAGGCAGTACTGCATTGGATCCTTCTCTCTGGTAACGGTTCATTTTCCCTTTGCATACATACACACACCGAATAGTCTGCCACATTCTTTACATATTCTCCTCTGTCCTCATACACCTGACAACACTAAGATTAGAAAACAATTCTTCTTCACCCAATGGATTAACTACTGCACTGTAATTGTTCAGTGGCTAATTTCCTCTTGGTAAGGGTAGAAGAGACTCTTCAGCTATGGTAAGCAGCTCTTCTAGGAGAAGGACACTCCAAAATCAAACCATTATTCTCTAGTCTCGGGTAGTGCCATAGCCTCTGTACCGTGGTCTTCCACTGTCTTGGGTTAGAGTTCTCTTGCTTGAGTGTACACTCGGGCACACTTTTCTATCTAGTTTCTCTTCCTCTTGTTTTGTTGAAGTTTTTATAGTTTATATAGGAAATATTTATTCTAATGTTGTTACTATTCTTAGAACTTTTAATTTTTCCTTATTTCCTTTCCTCACTCAGCAATTTTCCCTGTTGGGGCCCCTGGGCTTATAACCTTCTGCTTTCCCAACTAGGGTTGCAGTTTATCTAATAATGATAACAATAATAATAATAATAATAATAATAATAGGAGAAACCTTATTATTGCAACATGAAGTGTTAGTAAGGATGATAGACAGCAAGAGAGAAAAAACAAATCTAAAACCGAGGTAAAATATAACAGTACACCGTGTGAGATGACATAATGCGGTTGTGGTGGCCATGTGATAACGTCCCTGATTGGTGATCGCCACACTGGGGTTCGAGTCCCACTCAACTCAAACTCGTTAGTTCTTTTGATCTTTCCAACCTCACCATCCTTGTGAGCTAAGGATGGGTGGTTTGGGGGACCCTATAGCTCTATCTGCTGAGTCATCAGCAGCCTTTGCTTTGCCCTCATTGGTCCTAGCTTGGGTGGAGAGGGGGCTTGGGCACTGATATATATACATACACATATATATATATATATATATATATATATATATATATATATATATATATATATATATATATATGTATGTATGTATGTATGTATGTATGGTCAGTCTCTATGGCATTGCCCTGCTTGATAGAGTAGTGTCAGTGTCCCTTGTCTCTGCCATTCATGAATGGTCATTAAACCTTTAAACCGTTCTATTATCTAACCCAGGCATAATCACCCTCTGTCACACTAAAATAATCATGCTAAAACCCCGAAATGATGGCTGAGATCGAGAGATTTGTTTTTTAATCAATTCTTGAGCAATATTCAGGATTCTCTTTAACAGCTGATTTCCATAGGACAT
>NW_027170193.1:87500-100000 GCF_036898095.1 Palaemon carinicauda | reverse complement strand
TTTCCTCCAAGACAAATTCATAAAAAGTATAGGGAGAAGCAAAAGACCTTGCAGATAGCCTTTATAAACCTTGGGAAGGCATGTGACAGTGTACCATAGCATGCAGTAGAAATGTAAAGACCAGCATCAGATCTACAGTTGGAAGGACAAAAACTTTTAAAGATAAGGTTGGGCTATAATATTTATTTAATATTGTCTTAGATATGTTGATAGAGGATATCCTAAAGGAACCAGTATGGTGTCTACTCTAAGCAGATGACATAGTCTTGTTAGACAAGCATAGGAAAAATCTGGAAAGGAAGCTGGAAAGATGGAGATATACCTTGGAGACTAGAGGGTTAAGGATAAACAGGAAGATGACTGAATATATGAAAATCAAATTGGATGGCAATCTGCAAACCACAATCAAATTAGGCCTGGGTGGAGGAAACATCAGCAGGGTTCATGAATTCAAATATATTGGCTCCGCAATGGGCAAGGCTGAAGACATGGAGATGGAAATTAACATCTTGACTCAATGTGTTTGGAACAGCAGGAAGAAGGAGTCTGGTGTCATAAGATAGAAAAGTGCCCATAACTAAGGGCTGAATGCACAAGCAAGCTGTCACACCAGCAATGACATATGGATTGGAATCAATACCACTAAAGAATGTAATGGAGATGAAGATGTTCAAGTAGATGAGTGCATTTTACTGCAAATAAACAAAAAAACATTAAGGTTGAATTGCTGCAGTTACTTTAGACAGTTTACTGTCCATCGTGATAATAATAAAAATAATAATAATAATGATATTAATAATAATAATAACAATAATAATAATGACAAAATATACATCTGCATATATATACACTGTATATACTATGAGAGTATGTACTCATAGAATAAAAAATTCTTAACTAGACCTATTTCGTCTAAGTGCTAATTGCATGTATAATTTATATATATATATATATATATATATATATATATAAATACATACATATATATATATATATATATATATATATATATATATATATATATATATGTATTTATATGTGTGTGTGTGTATGAGAATCGCCTGAAATTACATATAAAATCAGACTATATATCACTTTAGTGAGATCAATGTTACTGATGGACATAAGTCATGTTATGACAATGAAACAATCTCCAATAGATTTATTAGATATGAGAATAAAGCCATCAGAAGGATATTGTGAGTTAAATGGCAGAACAGGAATAGAAATGAAACTATAACAGAGATTATATATATATATATATATATATATATATATATATATATATGTGTGTGTATATATACATATATATATATACCTGTATATATATATATATATATATATATATATATATATATACATGTGTATATATATACATATATATGTATATATATATATGTATATATATATATATATATATATATATATATATAAAAATTCATATATATGCATACATGTATATGTATATATATATATATATATATATATATATATGTCTATGCAAATAATATATATTATAATGGGTATATGCATATCATATACATATATATACATATATATAGCCTACATGTATGTATATGTACATGTATACATGTTTAAATGTGTATATACATATTTTCATATATACATGTGTAGATATATGTGTACACACAGTAATAGAAAAATTATATATATATATATATATATATATATATATATATATATATATATATATTATTAACTTATATATTAGAAACTTGGAGTCTTACCAAAACCTTAGAACATAAGATAGTTACAACTTTAAAACCTATGGAAAGAATAATGATGGGAATAACACTAAGAGACAGAAAAAGAGCAACATGGAAATGAGAGAAAAAACTAAAGTAGAGGATATTCTATCATGTAAAAAAAAAAAAGAAATAGACATGGACAGAACATATAAGAATGATAGATAGTAGATGGACATTGAGAATAACAGAATGGGTCCCTAAAGATTGCCAAAGAAGCAGAGGAAGGAAGAGAAGACAATGGCTTGACGAACTAAAAAAGTGTGGGTGTAAATTCGCATAGGAAGACCATAAAGGCACTAGTGGAAGGGCATGTCTGAGGCCTTTGTTCTGCAGGGGACTAGTAATGTCTGATAATGATAGTGATAGTGATGATGATGATGACGATGACATATAAACAATAAAAAAATCAGCTGTTTCTAGTCCACTGCAGGGCAAAGGCTTCAGACATGTCTTTAGTTATATCTAGGGGTTGATAGAGAGAGGATTTAGTATGATCACTCAGCGAACCAACTTAGTACAGCTTTGCTAATCATGGCAATATGCAAAACCATTTCACCACGTTAAGGTATCCCCACTCAGAAAAGGTTATATATATATATATATATATATATATATATATATATATATATATATATATATATATATATATATATATATATATGTAGTAGGTTAGCCAGGGCACCAGCCACCCGTTGATATACTACCATAGAGAGTTATGGTGTCCTTTGGCCAGACAGTACTACATTGGATCTCTATATCTGGTTACGGTTCACTTTCTCTTTGCCTACACAGACACCGAATAGTCTGGCATATTCTACAGATTCTCCTCTCTCCTCATACACCTGACAACACTGAGATTACCAAACAATTTTTCTTCACCCAATTGTTGAGTGGCTTCTTTCCTCTTGGTAAGGGTAGCAGAGACTCTTTGGCTATGGTAAGAAGCTCTTCTAGGAGAAGGACACTCCAAAATCAAACCATTGTTCTCTAGTCTTGGGTAGTGCCATAGTCTCTGTACCATGGTCTTCCACTAACTTGGGTTAGAGTTCTCTTGCTTGAGGGTACACTTGGGCATGCTATTCTAATTCATCTTTCTCTTGTTTTGTTAAAGTTTTTATAGTTTATATAGGAAATATTTATTCTAATGTTATTGCTATTCTTAATATATCTTATATTTCCTTTTTTTTCTTTCCCAACTGAGCTATTTTCCCTGTTGGGTCCCCTGGACTTATGCCATCCTGCTTTTCCAACTAGGGTTGTAGCTTAGCAAATAATATATATATATATATATATATATATATATATATATATATATATATATATATATATATATATATATATATATATATAAGGGGTGTAGGAGCAGGGGGGCTGTAGGGCTATAGCCACAACCCCCCCCCCACCTTTTTTTGCTGAAAATATGCTTTTAAACAGCTCTTGTACGGTCTCCCCCCCCCCCCCCTACGTAAGTCTCATGTTAGTACCCAGCATCATAGTTTCACAGTCCTGTCACTCGTCACTCGCTTAGTTTTAGAGAGAGCAGCCCCCCATATTGGGAATCAAGCCACTTATGATGTTTGACCCCCAGTGTATACCGTGCAAACATATGTTAATCTATCCATCATTACCAAACACTATTATAGTAATAAACTACATCATTGATACGCAGTAATAAATTGAAAACATGACACACGCGAACACATGTAGTTGACGAATATCACACATATAAACACACACACACACACACACATATATATATATATATATATATATATATATATAATTTCTTCATAATTCTTTTTAAGTATGTATACTTTTATATAATTTCAGAGCTTATGAAGTATTAATTATACATTATTCATACACTTTTAATATGTATATTTTCTGGTCTCAGGCATGACTTTCAAATATGTATGTTTATATTAGAAATATGCTTGTTCTTAATTTTGCTTACTTACAATTATTCTCTCTCTCTCTCTCTCTCTCTCTCTCTCTCTTACAATTATTCTCTCTCTCTCTCTCTCTCTCTCTCTCTCTCTCTCTCTCTCTCTCTCTCTCTCTCCCTCTCTCTCTCTCTCTCTCTCTAATTATTCTATATATATATATATATATATATATATATATATATATATATACATATATATATATACATACATATATATATATATATATATATATATATATATATATATATATATATAACATATAACTAAATTCAGTTATTTTAATATATGTTGTACAACACAACAGCCATATTGGAAAGCAAATTGAAACTTGTAGAACGATTTGATTTGCCTAATGTTTTCATTTATCTAGATTCACGAAGTAAACAAATGAAAGAATCAAATTTACTGTATTCTCTTCTTACAAGGTCGGATGCTTTATGTTATTATTCATTGAGTAATATGAATTGCTTTATTATAGTTTTGACTATATTTATGTTCACTGTGATCGTGTTAACCACTTTGAGTCATGAACATTTGTCAAAACATAATGATGTTTTATCCGTTGTAGCAAACAGGTTATGAAAATAAACTCACTGAAATGAAACAATGTAATAACCATTGTTTTTTTATAAAATATACAATTAGTTGGTGAGAATAAAGTTAATCATGAACCATTGTTGTTTTTAACGGGGAGTTCACTAGGTCTATGTGCCGTGTTTGACGATACGCAATCTTATTCATAAAACTGCTATTTCTTTATATAAAGACTACCTTACGTAGATAAATTTCACCATAGTATGACCAATTTTAGATATACACTAATCATACATTGTTTCCCTAGCCACATTAAGAGTGTTTCTGACTTTTGTCATTGACATTAACTTAAAACAGTACATGAGGCAAATATATCAAATTTGTTGCGGAATATTACGTCGCCCGCAGTGAAACAATGGAAAATATTTATACGTAATATTATGTCACCAGTATATTTTTGGTAAGTTCACCGAGTAGGCCTATCGGTGTGTATATATATATATATATATATATATATATATATATATATATATATGTGTGTGTGTGTGTGTGTGTGTGTGTGTTTGTATATATATGCATATATAGATATAGATATAGATATATATATATATATATATATATATATATATATATATATATATATGTGTGTGTATATATATATATATATATATATATATATATATATATATATATATATATATATATATATGCATATATATATGCACACACACACACACACACACACACATATATATATATATATATATATATATATATATATATATATATATATATAGGCCTGGACAAAGTCTACTGTAATGACGCCTGGCCATTTCAATCCGGACAAAGTCTACTGTAATGACGCCTGGCCATTTCAATTCGGACAAAGTCTACTGTAATGACGCCTGGCCATTTCAATCCGGACAAAGTCTACTGCAATGACGCCTGGCCATTTCAATCCGGACAAACTCTACTGCAATGACGCCTGGCCATTTCAATCCGGACAAAGTCTACTGCAATGACGCCTGGCCATTTCAATCCGGACAAAGTCTACTGCAATGACGCCTGGCCATTTCAATCCGGACAAAGTCTACTGCAATGACGCCTAGCCATTTCAATCCGGACAAAGTCTACTGCAATGACGCCTAGCCATTTCAATCCGGACAAACTCTACTGCAATGACGCCTAGCCATTTCAATCCGGACAAAGTCTACTGCAATGACGCCTAGCGATTTCAATCCGGACAAAGTCTACTGCAATGACGCCTAGCCATTTCAATCCGGACAAAGTCTACTGTAATGACGCAATCCGGACAAACTCTACTGCAATGACGCCTAGCCATTTCAATCCGGACAAAGTCTACTGCAATGACGCCTAGCCATTTCAATCCGGACAAAGTCTACTGCAATGACGCCTAGCCATTTCAATCCGGACAAACTCTACTGTAATGACGCCTAGCCATTTCAATTCGGACAAAGTCTACTGCAATGACGCCTAGCCATTTCAATCCGGACAAACTCTACTGTAATAACGCAATCCGGACAAACTCTACTGCAATGACGCCTAGCCATTTCAATCCGGACAAAGTCTACTGCAATGACGCCTAGCCATTTCAATCCGGACAAACTCTACTGCAATGACGCCTAGCCATTTCAATCCGGACAAAGTCTACTGCAATGACGCCTAGCCATTTCAATCCGGACAAAGTCTACTGCAATGACGCCTAGCCATTTCAATCCGGACAAACTCTACTGAAATGACGCCTAGCCATTTCAATCCGGACAAAGTCTACTGTAATGACGCCTAGCCATTTCAATCCGGACAAACTCTACTGTAATAACGCAATCCGGACAAACTCTACTGCAATGACACCTAGCCATTTCAATCCGGACAAACTCTACTGTAATGACGCCTAGCCATTTCAATCCGGACAAAGTCTACTGTAATGACGCCCAGCCATTTCAATCCGGACAAACTCTACTGTAATGACGCCTAGCCATTTCAATCCGGACAAAGTCTACTGCAATGACGCCCAGCCATTTCAATCCGGACAAACTCTACTGCAATGATGCCTAGCCATTTCAATCCGGACAAACTATACTGTAATGACGCCCAGCCATTTCAATCCGGACAAACTCTACTGCAATGACGCCCAGCCATTTCAATCCGGACAAACTCTACTGCAATGACGCCCAGCCATTTCAATCCGGACAAACTCTACTGCAATGATGCCTAGCCATTTCAATCCGGACAAACTATACTGTAATGACGCAATCCGGACAAACTCTACTGCCAGGATGTCCAGCTATTTCAATCCGGACAAACTCTACTGTAATGACGCCCAGCCATTTCAATCCGGACAAACTCTACTGTAATGACGCCCAGCCATTTCAATCCGGACAAAGTCTACGCAATGACGCCTAGCCATTTCAATCCGGACAAACTCTACTGTAATGACGCCCAGCCATTTCAATCCGGACAAACTCTACTGCAATGACGCCCAGCCATTTCAATCCGGACAAAGTCTACGCAATGACGCCTAGCCATTTCAATCCGGACAAACTCTACTGTAATGACGCCCAGCCATTTCAATCCGGACAAACTCTACTGTAATGACGCCCAGCCATTTCAATCCGGACAAACTCTACTGTAATGACGCCCAGCCATTTCAATCCGGACAAAGTCTACGCAATGACGCCTAGCCATTTCAATCCGGACAAACTCTACTGTAATGACGCCCAGCCATTTCAATCCGGACAAACTCTACTGTAATGACGCAATCCGGACAAACTCTACTGCAATGACGCCTAGCCATTTCAATCCGGACAAAGTCTACTGTAATGACGCCTAGCCATTTCAATCCGGACAAACTCTACTGTAATGACGCCTAGCCATTTATATCCGGAAAAAGTCTACTGCAATGACGCCTAGCCATTTCAATCCGGACAAACTCTACTGTAATGACGCCCAGCCATTTTAATCCGGACAAACTCTACTGAAATGACGCCCAGCCATTTCAATCCGGACAAACTCTACTGTAATGACGCCCAGCCATTTCAATCCGGACAAACTCTACTGAAATGACGCCCAGCCATTTCAATCCGGACAAACTCTACTGCAATGATGCCCAGCCATTTCAATCCGGACAAACTCTACTGCAATGACGCCCAGCCATTTCAATCCGGACAAACTCTACTGCAATGACGCCCAGCCATTTCAATCCGGACAAACTCTACTGCAATGACGCCCAGCCATTTCAATCCGGACAAACTCTACTGCAATGACGCCCAGCCATTTCAATCCGGACAAACTCTACTGCAATGACGCCCAGCCATTTCAATCCGGACAAACTCTACTGCAATGACGCCCAGCCATTTCAATCCGGACAAACTCTACTGCAATGACGCCCAGCCATTTCAATCCGGACAAACTCTACTGCAATGACGCCCAGCCATTTCAATCCGGACAAACTCTACTGCAATGACGCCCAGCCATTTCAATCCGGACAAACTCTACTGCAATGACGCCCAGCCATTTCAATCCGGACAAACTCTACTGCAATGACGCCCAGCCATTTCAATCCGGACAAACTCTACTGCAATGACGCCCAGCCATTTCAATCCGGACAAACTCTACTGCAATGACGCCCAGCCATTTCAATCCGGACAAACTCTACTGCAATGACGCCCAGCCATTTCAATCCGGACAAACTCTACTGCAATGACGCCCAGCCATTTCAATCCGGACAAACTCTACTGCAATGACGCCCAGCCATTTCAATCCGGACAAACTCTACTGCAATGACGCCCAGCCATTTCAATCCGGACAAACTCTACTGCAATGACGCCCAGCCATTTCAATCCGGACAAACTCTACTGTAATGACGCCTAGCCATTTCAATCCGGACAAAGTCTACTGCAATGACGCCTAGCCATTTCAATCCGGACAAACTCTACTGTAATGACGCAATCCGGACAAACTCTACTGCAATGACGCCTAGCCATTTCAATCCGGACAAAGTCTACTGTAATGACGCCTAGCCATTTCAATCCGGACAAAGTCTACTGCAATGACGCCTAGCCATTTCAATCCGGACAAACTCTACTGTAATGACGCCTAGCCATTTCAATCCGGACAAAGTCTACTGTAATGACGCCTAGCCATTTCAATCCGGACAAAGTCTACTGTAATGACGCCTAGCCATTTCAATCCGGACAAAGTCTAATGTAATGACGCCTAGCCATTTCAATCCGGACAAACTCTACTGCAATGACGCCTAGCCATTTCAATCCGGACAAACTCTACTGTAATGACGCAATCCGGACAAACTCTACTGCAATGACGCCTAGCCATTTCAATCCGGACAAAGTCTACTGTAATGACGCCTAGCCATTTCAATCCGGACAAACTCTACTGTAATGACGCAATCCGGACAAACTCTACTGCAATGACGCCTAGCCATTTCAATCCGGACAAACTCTACTGCAATGACGCCTAGCCATTTCAATCCGGACAAACTCTACTGTAATGACGCAATCCGGACAAACTCTACTGCAATGACGCCTAGCCATTTCAATCCGGACAAAGTCTACTGTAATGACGCCTAGCCATTTCAATCCGGACAAAGTCTACTGCAATGACGCCTAGCCATTTCAATCCGGACAAACTCTACTGCAATGACGCCTAGCCATTTCAATCCGGACAAACTCTACTGTAATGACGCAATCCGGACAAACTCTACTGCAATGACGCCTAGCCATTTCAATCCGGACAAACTCTACTGTAATGACGCCTAGCCATTTCAATCCGGACAAAGTCTACTGCAATGACGCCTAGCCATTTCAATCCGGACAAAGTCTACTGCAATGACGCCTAGCCATTTCAATCCGGACAAACTCTACTGTAATGACGCAATCCGGACAAACTCTACTGTAATGACGCCTAGCCATTTCAATCCGGACAAAGTCTACTGCAATGACGCCTAGCCATTTCAATCCGGACAAAGTCTACTGCAATGACGCCTAGCCATTTCAATCCGGACATACTCTACTGTAATGACGCAATCCGGACAAACTCTACTGTAATGACGCCTAGCCATTTCAATCCGGACAAACTCTACTGTAATGACGCCTAGCCATTTCAATCCGGACAAAGTCTACTGCAATGACGCCTAGCCATTTCAATCCGGACAAAGTCTACTGCAATGACGCCTAGCCATTTCAATCCGGACAAACTCTACTGTAATGACGCAATCCGGACAAACTCTACTGCAATGACGCCTAGCCATTTCAATCCGGACAAAGTCTACTGCAATGACGCCTAGCCATTTCAATCCGGACAAAGTCTACTGTAATGACGCAATCCGGACAAACTCTACTGCAATGACGCCTAGCCATTTCAATCCGGACAAAGTCTACTGCAATGACGCCTGGCCATTTCAATTCGGACAAAGTCTACTGCAATGACGCCTGGACATTTCAATCCAGACAAACTCTACTGTAATGACGCAATCCGGACAAACTCTACTGCCAGGATGTCCAGCCATTTCAATCCGGACAAAGTACACTGCCAGGATGCCCCGCCATTTCAATCCGGACAAAGTCCACTGCCAGGATGCCCGGCACTCTCAATCCGGACAAAGTCCATGGCCAGGATGCCCGGCCATCTCAATCCGGACAAGTCCACTGCCAGGATGCCCGGCCATCTCAATCCGGACAAAGTCCACTGCCAGGATGCCCGGCCATCTCAATCCGGACAAAGTCCACTGCCAGGATGCCCGGCCATTTCAATGCGGACAAAGTCCACTGCCAGGATGCCCGGCCATTTCAATGCGGACAAAGTCCACTGCCAGGATGCCCAGCCATTTCAATCCGGACAAAGTCCACTGCCAGGATGCCCAGCCATTTCAATCCGGACAAAGTCCACTGCCAGGATGCCCAGCCATTTCAAACCGGACAAAGTCCACTGCCAGGATGCCCAGCCATTTCAAACCGGACAAAGTCCACTGCCAGGATGCCCAGCCATTTCAAACCGGACAAAGTCCACTGCCAGGATGCCCAGCCATTTCAATCCGGACAAAGTCCACTGCCCGGATGCCCAGCCATTTCAATCCGGACAAAGTCCACTGCCCGGATGCCCAGCCAATTCAATCCGGACAAAGTCCACAGCCAGGATGCCCAGCCAATTCAATCCGGACAAAGTCCACTGCCAGGATGCCCAGCCAATTCAATCCGGACAAAGTCCACTGCCAGGATGCCCAGCCAATTCAATCCGGACAAAGTCCACTGCCAGGATGCCCAGCCATTTCAATCCGGACAAAGTCCACTGCCAGGATGCCCAGCCATTTCAATCCGGACAAAGTCCACTGCCAGGATGCCCAGCCATTTCAATCCGGACAAAGTCCACTGCCAGGATGCCCAGCCAATTCAATCCGGACAAAGTCCACTGCCAGGATGCCCAGCCATTTCAATCCGGACAAAGTCCACTGCCAGGATGCCAAGCCATTTCAATCCGGACAAAGTCCACTGCCAGGATGCCCAGCCAATTCAATCCGGACAAAGTCCACTGCCAGGATGCCCAGCCATTTCAATCCGGACAAAGTCCACTGCCAGGATGCCAAGCCATTTCAAACCGGACAAAGTCCACTGCCAGGATGCCCAGCCATTTCAAACCGGACAAAGTCCACTGCCAGGATGCCCAGCCATTTCAAACCGGACAAAGTCCACTGCCAGGATGCCCAGCCATTTCAAACCGGACAAAGTCCACTGCCAGGATGCCCAGCCATTTCAAACCGGACAAAGTCCACTGCCAGGATGCCCAGCCATTTCAAACCGGACAAAGTCCACTGCCAGGATGCCCAGCCATTTCAAACCGGACAAAGTCCACTGCCAGGATGCCCAGCCATTTTAAACCGGACAAAGTCCACTGCCAGGATGCCCAGCCATTTCAAACCGGACAAAGTCCACTGCCAGGATGCCCAGCCATTTCAAACCGGACAAAGTCCACTGCCAGGATGCCCAGCCATTTCAAACCGGACAAAGTCCACTGCCAGGATGCCCAGCCATTTCAGTCCGGACAAAGTCCACTGCCAGGATGCCCAGCCATTTCAATCCGGACAAAGTCCACTGCCAGGATGCCCAGCCATTTCAATCCGGACAAAGTTCACTGCCAGGATGCCCAGCCATTTCAATCCGGACAAAGTCCACTGCCAGGATGCCCAGCCATTTCAGTCCGGACAAAGTCCACTGCCAGGATGCCCAGCCATTTCAATCCGGACAAAGTCCACTGCCAGGATGCCCAGCCATTTCAATCCGGACAAAGTCCACAGCCAGGATGCCCAGCCATTTCAATCCGGACAAAGTCCACTGCCAGGATGCCCAGCCAATTCAAACCGGACAAAGTCCACTGCCAGGATGCCCAGCCAATTCAAACCGGACAAAGTCCACTGCCAGGATGCCCAGCCATTTCAATCCGGACAAAGTCCACTGCCAGGATGCCCGGCCATTTCAATCCGGACAAAGTCCACTGCCAGGATGCCCGGCCAATTCAAACCGGACAAAGTCCACTGCCAGGATGCCCAGCCAATTCAATCCGGACAAAGTCCACTGCCAGGATGCCCAGCCATTTCAATCCGGACAAAGTCCACTGCCAGGATGCCCAGCCAATTCAAACCGGACAAAGTCCACTGCCAGGATGCCTAGCCAATTCAAACCGGACAAAGTCCACTGCCAGGATGCCCAGCCATTTCAATCCGGACAAAGTCCACTGCCAGGATGCCCAGCCAATTCAAACCGGACAAAGTCCACTGCCAGGATGCTCAGCCATTTCAATCCGGACAAAGTCCACTGCCAGGATGCCCAGCCAATTCAAACCGGACAAAGTCCACTGCCAGGATGCCCAGCCATTTCAATCCGGACAAAGTCCACTGCCAGGATGCCCAGCCATTTCAATCCGGACAAAGTCCACTGCCAGGATGCCCAGCCATTTCAAACCGGACAAAGTCCACTGCCAGGATGCCCAGCCATTTCAATCCGGACAAAGTCCACTGCCAGGATGCCCGGCCATTTCAATCCGGACAAAGTCCACTGCCAGGATGCCCGGCCATTTCAATCCGGACAAAGTCCACTGCCAGGATGCCTGGCCATTTCAGTCCGGACAAAGTCCACTGCCAGGATGCCCGGCCATTTCAGTCCGGACAAAGTCCACTGCCAGGATGCCCGGCCATTTCAATCCGGACAAAGTCCACTGCCAG
>NW_027170193.1:72500-82500 GCF_036898095.1 Palaemon carinicauda | reverse complement strand
ACTATCACATTTGAATCAACACTGGCACATTATGACGTTGGCTCAGCTGGAGGCTGGTGGATGGTTGCCAGGTATTGCAAATGAGAAAAGGTCAATTTCTAATCAACAGAGGCTTTAAAAGGTCAACCCATTAATAGAAATAGGTCAAAAATATAGTATTTAAGGGCCGCCTTTTTTCATATTACTAAAAGTCAACCTATTTAAATACAAAAGGTCAAATTTGAGTTTTTTTTTTGGCCGGAAAAAAGGCCAAACTGGCAACCCTGTGGTGGATCATATCAGCTGATTCAACTCGTTGCATTGAGTCAAATGAGAGTTTTTTTTTTTTCCATGGATTCGAAAATTATAAAATGAAGAATTTGTTTTTAATTCTTGTTATTTGCTTAAATGTCAACTACGATTTCTATTCATGTTTTGAATTTAAAATTAATTCAGTGTATGTTCATTGCGGAATGTGCCGCTGGAGCCTGGGAGATGGTGGATCATATCAGCTGATTCAACTCGTTGCATTGAGTCAAATGAGAGTTTTTTTTTTTTCCATGGATTCGAAAATTATAAAATGAAGAATTTGTTTTTAATTCTTTTTATTTGCTTAAATGTCAACTACGATTTCTATTCGTGTTTTGAATTTAAAATTAATTAAGTGTATGTTCATTTTCATACGATGAACGATATGGAAAAGTAATGATGGCGATGGTTTTGGGTTTTGGTGACATCGGTTGATGGCGTATAGGCTATGCAATGTTTGACTTATATATAGACCTAAATTTCTATTGAATTGCAATTTTTTTTTTCTCCTAATGCTGCTCCTCCTATTATACCTCAACCCAAAACCTCAAACTCACTGAACAAAACCTCCTCCAGTCATAACTTAAACTACGTAAGGTCACTATAGGCCTAGGCCTATTTTTTGGAAATTAACATATATCCTTTACCGTATAATTTAAACAACAACTATGAGTTCTTTTGTGTTTTAGCAGCCATATCATATGAGGCTAGTGCCATTATTGTATATCAAGCGGCTAACTGTAGGCATTTTAAAAGTGTTCTTTGCAGTATCTCCCCCTTAATCACTAAACCACAAATATATAGCTTTCCAGTTTCCAGTTTCCAGTTTACCTCTTATTCCATCTTGTTGCTTTTCAAGTTCTTTCAACTTTATATTGCATCTCAGTGAGGCTTGGCCTCCCCGGACCGAGCGCCAAACCATATTAATCTGTTCGTCAAATTCATACAGGCCTAACCGTGACCATAAGAATAAGGCTGTTTTCAAGCTATTTCGGTTTTTGGTATTGTAATATTTTGACTTAGAAATAGTGGGAAAATATTACGTCAAGTAGAGTCTTTGATATCTTACCAAAAGAGTTAATTGAAGACGAAGGAGATAAGGAAAGATGAAAGGAAGGAAGGAAGAAAGGAAGGAAGGAGAAAAGGAAGAAAGGAAGGAAGGAGAAAAGGAAGAAAGGAAGGAAGGAAGGAATAGGACAATGGCAAATAGTTATTATGTATTGCTCTAAGCAGGAAAACGATTTATATATATATATATATATATATATATATATATATATATATATATATATATATATATATATATATATATATATATATATATATATATATATATATATATATATCTGTTAGCGTGCCTTTTTCCCATTAATATGGGGTACACGGTTGCCTTCTTATGAAAGACTCTGCTTTGGCTTTGGGTTTATATATATATATATATATATATATATATATATATATATATATATATATATATATATATATATATATATATATATATATCGGTATGTATATATACATATATATACTCACTTATATGTATATATATATATATATATATATATATATATATATATACATATACATATATATATATATATATATATATATATATATATATATATATATATATATATATATATATATATATATGCATGCATATATACTATGCATGTATGTGTTTATATAGTAAATATGCATATATATATTTGAGTATTTATATGTACAATATATATATATAAATATATATATATATATATATATATATATATATATATATATATATACATATATATATACAGTATATATATATATATATATATATATATATATATATATACTATATATATGGTGTGTGTGTGTGTTTTGTGTAGGTAGTCACATATATATAAATCTATCTTAACATGCATATATACATATTTACGCATTTGCGTGTTTACAGTATATATATATATATATATATATATATATATATATATATATATATATATACACGTATATAGAGTATGTATGTATGTATGCATGTATGTATAATGTATGTATGCATCCATAATTAATCCTCTTGTATCATAAATACAATCTTCTGATCTACCCTTAATATAAATATCAATTCAGTAATCAATATTTGGTTATGGCAAGAACAAAATCTAAAGCCATTTAGTTACCCTCTACCTGCACCTACTTATTATTCTTCTACTATATATTCGTTCAGAATTCCTTTTTCAAAATTTTGCTGTCCAACCTATCCTTGAGAAATGGTCTCCCCGGTTCCAACGCCTTGTTAGATATGCTTTCATAATCTAGACATTTATAAACACAGTTATGATTGGAACAGAAGGAAAGGAATTTGCAATAATGTTCTTAAAAGATGCAATCAGGTGAAAGTAAAGAATGCAGATTTTGAAAAATGTTTTGCAATATCAATTGAAAAAGGTTATAATATGGGGTAATTAATGATCGAAGGGGTATAGACGATATATATATATATATATATATATATATATATATATATATATATATATATATATATATATGTGTGTGTGTGTATATATATATATACATATATATATGTATATATATATGTATATATATATATATATATATATATATATATATATATATATATATGTATATATATATATATATATATATATATATATATATATGTATATATATATATATATATATATATATATATATATATATATATATATATATATATATATCACAACAGCCGTTACATGTCTACTGCAGAACAAAGGCCTCAGACATGTCCTTCCACTTGGGTCTGTTTATGGTCTCTCTATGCTAGTCTATAACAGCAAACTGTCTTAGTTCGTCAATACGTCGTCTTCTCTTCCTTCCCCTGCTTCTTTTGCCATCTCTAGGGCCCCATTCTGTTATATATATATATATATATATATATATATATATATATATATATATATATATATATATATATATATATATATATATATATATATATATATATGCGTGTGTGTGTGTGTGTGTGTGTTTGTGTGTGCATTCAATGAGCTTCAAAATAAATATGAGTTATCTATATGTTTTGAAATTGAGGTGTAAATGTTTAAATGTCACTCATGAGTGGCAGAGGCAAGGGGCAATACATTACCCTAGAGACGAAGCCCTCTCTCCCCCCAAGCTAGAACCAGGGAGGGCCAGGCAATGGCTGCTGATAACTCAACAGAAAGACCTATAGGATTCCCTCAAGAAGGAGGGTGAGTTTGCAGACACTACAAGAAACTATTGCGCTTGAATGGGTCTCGAATCCACGTCCAACAGACAGCCAGGCATGTGTGAATAGACACTAGAGGGAAATTAAGAAAAACGGTCGTGTTTACTTGGAAAATTATTATTATTATTATTATTATTACATAAACTATAACCCTAATTGGGAAAGCAGAATGCTACAAGTCCAATGGTTCTAACAGGGAAAGCAGCCCAGTGAGAAAAGGAAATAAGGTAATAGCATAAACTATATGTGTTATTGTATGGACGTGAGTTGTGGTATGACATTAGAACAATCTCCAATGGATTTTGTAGATTTGAGAACAAAGCCCTCAGTAGGATAATGGGAGTTGAATGGCAGGTCAGGATTAGAAATGAAACTATAAGAGAGATTACTCGAGTGTCCTATGTGGATGAGGTCATAGTGAAGGGTAGATGGAGATGGTTTGGGCATGCTCTACGCACTCCCCAAGAGAGATTAGTTCACCAAACTCTCAACTGGGCTCCACATGGCACTAGAAGAGTTGGAAGACCTTGACCTACGTGGCTGAGGACTATGAAACGTGAAGTAGGAGATCATGAATGGAGAAGTATTGATTTAAAAGCTCAAGTTAGAGAAAACTGGCGAAATCTAACCGAGGCCCTTTGCGTCAATAGGAGTAGAAGGAGATTATTATTATTATTATTATTATTATTATTTTTAGATAAGCAGAATGCTGTAAGTCCAATGGTTCCAACAGGGAAAGCAGCCCAGTGAGGAAAGGAAATAAGTAAACTATATGAGAAGTAATGAAGAAAGAATTATGAAATATTTCAAGATAAGTAACAACATTGTGATCAATCACATCTAAACATTAAAATAAGACTTGTGTGTTTGGAACACTATTAAAAAGTCCTCTTTTTCTGATCCAATAAGACATTTACTAAAGGAAACAGAATTGTTGAATTTACAAGTTTTATGAATAAGAAAACTGACTACATTAGGTCAATTTGGAACTAATTGAGAATTAGAGAGTAATCTCGGTTAATTGTTTATGACGAGTTTATTGTAAAAATGTGACCAAGTTAACGGAAATGAAGTATATGTGTATATGTCCATAATTGATATTCAAAATATGATAATAATAATAATAATAATAATAATAATAATCCTTATTATTATTATTATTATTATTATTATTATTATTATTATTATCATCATTATTATTATTATGATAGAAGTAGTTAGATTGTCGTTATTTCAACTTGTGGATCTCATGCTATTTTTCCCTGCTGCAGCCCCCTGGGCTTATAGCATCCTGCTTTTGCAACTAGGGTTGTAGCTTAGCAAGTCATAATAATAATGAAAATAATCTCTATAGCTTAAGTGACGTCTAGTTGTGGACTATTATGAAGGAGCAAGCTCCTCGGTAGTATGGAGTGTTAATCTTATTCAATGATTTGTTTCAGCCACTTCCTTCTAACCTATTGCTGTTTGCTTTTCAATGTACATTTCACGGCATGAGACCAAACATCACTGCAATGAGATATATCTTTAATCAGAATAGTTGTATCAAAATCTAATTCAAGTGCTTATCCAGGATTAAGGTGTTCAATAATACATTTCCTTATATGTATCATGAATAATTTGAATTTACCGTATTACACTTTGGTTAAGTAGTGACCGAATTTAAGTTGGTTGTATTTTTTCTTTATCTTTGTGTCTGTTTAATAGCCTATGTTTTGATATTAACCACAACAGTAATAGGCTACTAAAACATAAGAGGCAATAGAGAGCAAGGTTTAATTTGTTGATTCAACATGTGTTTATTCATTTTCTTATAATCAGATAAAGGAATAGTTGATATAAAAAGGACAGCACCCAGGATTTGTATTATTCTGGAAATAAACATTTTTTCTTTGGTTATATAAGCTCTATTATTAACAATGCTTTGCCTTCATGATATCACACATCATTACAGCCTGATTTCTTCCATCTTGCTGTCTAATAATTTGACTTCATTGCATACAGCAACGGCAGGAGTTTCATTCAGTTTCACAGAGCTGTTGAATGGCCTCCCAGGCCCTAGGGCCTGACTTCAGTGTCTCCCTGAAAGGCCGCGACATTTCCACAGATTTTGTCGTGAGATTTAGTTCAGTAGACTAGGTTTCAGATGTTCAAATATTAGCATTTTGGGAAGTGTATTATGTACAAATTGGTCAGAAACTGTCCAAGTATACTGCAGTCTTCCTACGCAGTTCTTAAGAGTTAAAGGTTTAAAGGTTTTTGGGTAGTGCCATAGCCTCTGTACCATGGTCATCCACTGTCTTGGGTTAGAGTTCTCTTGCTTGAGGGTACACTCAGGCACACTCTTCTATCTAATTTCTCTTCCTCTTGTTTTTTTAAGTTTTTATAGTTTATATAGGAAATATTTATTTTGATATTGTTACTTTCTTAAAATATTTTATTTTTTTTCTTGTTTCCTTTCCTCAGTGAGCTATTTTCCCTGTTGGGGCCCCTGGGCTTATAGCATCCTGCTTTTCCAACTAGGGTTGTAGCTTAGCAATTAATAATAATGATAATAAAGGCTACTCATGAATGGCAGGGGCAAGGGACAGTGACATTGCCCTATCAAGCAGGTCAATGCCATAGAAATTGGCCCATATTTACATATGATCAGCGCTCTAGCCCCTTCTCCACTCAAGTTAAGACCAAGGAGGGCCAGGAAATGGCAGTTGATAACTCGGCTGTTAGTCCTATATAGGCTCCCACAAACCCTCGACCAAAGGAGCTAACGAGTGTGAGGGGGACTTGAACACCAGTCTCGGAATCACCAGGCAAGGACGTTACCAGCAGGGCACTATTTGTAGATTGGGTCATAATTGTTATTATTGTAACATAGTTAATTATAAGTTCCATTGAGTCTCTCCGTCTTGACTTTTTAATTTCATCAACAAATTTATTTCTGGGATATTTTTATTTATATATTATTATACCGTTAACATGCTTTATACCTATTTTCGTAAGATTTTAGTCATTTAGTTCATATATTGCCACATCTGGCTACCATATGAACTTAGGACATTTGTATATTTATAATAAAACACTTAGAATAATCTTGTCTTTTCTCTTTCAACAGGAAAAGCCAGCTAGCTGTTACAGCTTCATGCCATCGGGTGGTGAGTACAGGACAATCAATATTTTGTTGTGTTATGCAATAACTCTTTAGACCTTTAAATGAACACTGTATTTTCTTTTCATTCTTGTCAATGTAGGTGGTTGTAGAAGGTGAGTCGTTTTAGAGAGAGAGAGAGAGAGAGAGAGAGAGAGAGAGAGAGAGAGAGAGAGAGGGGGGGGGTTTGAAGTAAACGCAATTGATGGTTTAATTTGTTAAAAAGGTATATGCCACTTCAAACAGACTTAAGAAAGCAACCTTACTGCGCCTTATTATAAGGACCATTATAGCTTGGAGATTAAAGCATACTGCACTCGTCGTATTATGGTTTGTGCATTATAACTAACACGTTAAGCAAATTATTATTATTATTATTATTACTTGCTAAGCTACAACCCTAGTTGGAAAAGCAGGATGCTATAAGCCCAGGGGCTCCAACAGAGAAAATAGCCCAGTGAGGAGAGGAAAAAGTAAAAAAATATTTTAAGAAGAGTAACATCATTGAAATAAATATCTCCTATATAAACTATCAAAAAAACAAAAGTAAGAGTCTCTCTCTCTCTCTCTCTCTCTCTCTCTCTCTCTCTCTCTCTCTCTGTGCAGTCCGTATGAACTATTGACAATCCCCCGTTTCACTAGTCTAAACTTTTAATTCCTCATAAGGCTGGAAATCCCAGCAAATGTAATGGGAATTACGACTTTTATTGCAAAAACCATCAGTACGAGATTTAACGTCCCAACAGTTGATAGTTTAGTCTTAGAAAATTGCAACAAGGCGCTGTACAAAGACCTGGTATATCGACAAAGGATTTTCTAATTTGGAATTTCCTTCAGATCGTTGGCCCCTTCTCTTCACAGGGAATTGATATCTTTGGGTAGTGCTGGCAGTGCGCCCCTAGTGGGTCACTGTGTGCATATCTTGACTTTGAACTCAGTATGTGACTGTAGTGAGTTTCTCCTAGTTTCCTATGGCGCTGAATGGCCTGACAGGCCCCAACGCAGGGTTATATAGCCTTAATTAAATCAATCTTTTATTAATAAAATATTAGCAGATTTAGAGTTGATTTTACGGAAAACTTCCAAAGAAATATGTTCATGAATCTTTATAATCAATTGAGTAAACATTGAAACTAAAAAGGAATATTATGTAAAATACATTGTTTATCAATTATGCTTGAGGGTACACTCGGGAACACTATTCTATCTGGTTCTTTATTTCATTTCGTAACTGGGCTATTTTCTCTGTTGGGGCCCTGGGTCTTATAGCATTCTGCTTCTCAACTAGAGTTGTGCTAATAATAATAATAATAATAATAATAATAATAATAATAATAATAATAATAATAATTATAATAATAATAATGTG
This sequence comes from Palaemon carinicauda, assembly GCF_036898095.1. Classification (NCBI taxonomy): domain Eukaryota; kingdom Metazoa; phylum Arthropoda; class Malacostraca; order Decapoda; family Palaemonidae; genus Palaemon; species Palaemon carinicauda. The sequence goes on along the minus strand of NW_027170193.1, from coordinate 74,442 downwards.
AATATTTTTAATGTCATAACCCCCAAAGGTCTAATATGAGTTTAAGAGCTTATTACGGAGCCTATAGAATGTATATATATATATATATATATATATATATATATATACATATATATATATATATATATATATATATATATATATATGGATACGTTTAGGAAATTACTTCCCTTTGCTTCTTCAATAAAATAAAAATGTCCATCATCCCACATCTTTTCCTTCGAGAATTTCCCACGGTTGGGAAGGGGGGGGGGGGAGAATGCGAGCTAATTTAGGAGTTGGCTGGGTCCCCGAGGGAGGGGGGGGTAGTGTTTGTACACGTGTGTGTCTCTAGCTTTTGAAGAGAAGAAAGATGAGGGGAAGTTTTATTCATATTCATATTCATATTATTATTATTATTATTATTATTATTATTATTATTGTTGTTGTTGTTGTTGTGGTTGTTAATATAATTATCCTCATGTCTCTCTCTCTCTCTCTCTCTCTCTCTCTCTCTCATATGAACAAGAAATTGGGTGTATAATAGCTCTTTGGACTAGATTGCCAAGATAGTGTTTCATGTGGCCATATATTTTTTGTACAGTTATTCTATAAATAGACAGTTGACACTCGTGGCAATAGAATATGCAGACACACCATTAATCATTCCATCTCTCCTTTGCTTTCATTCGAAAACTCAAGCTTTGAACTTTTTATCAAACAATCAATGGCGAAAGTAATACCAGCAATCTTTAAAAAGAAATAAAAAAAGAGTTGTGTGATATTGTTGACTGGCAAACATACCAAGTGACATTAGTAAGACCGCTAGCATATAAATAACAGAAATTAGGTTTGTAGCTTGTAGTCACCTCTGACTCTCGTCTGCAAACGTAGAGAAGCAGCGTTCTTTGGGTAATGGGAAGGGTAAAGGGGGAAATGGGTAAAGAATTAAGGAAAGGAAAGGGAAGGAAAGTTTCCTGCAAGGAGAGATCACGTGAATGTAGCGCGTGACATTGTAAAATGAGGGGGGGGGGGGAACTGAGATTGGACAGGGAGGTCCAGGGCTTAATTGAGCCCCGATCTTGGGTAAACAAACCATTAGAGAAAGATGGGGGAATGTAATATACGAAAGGAATATTTTATGTATATATATATACATGTATGTGTGTATATACATACTGTATATGTACATATATATATATATATATATATATATATATATATATATATATATATATATATATATATATATATATTATATATATATATATATATATATATATATATATATATATATATATATATATATATTTATATATATATTGCATATATAATGTCTATATACATATACATACATATATATATATATATATATATATATATATATATATATATATATATATATACATATATTATATATATATATATATATGCTGTATATAATATATATATATTGCATGTATAATGTCTATATATATATATACATATATATATATATATATATATATATATATATATATATATATATACATATATATTTAGATTTATATTCAGATTTCGCCAGTCGTCTCAATCTTGGTCTTTTAATTCAATACTTCTGCATTCACCATCTCCTACTTCACGCTTCATAGTCCTCAACCATGTTGGTCTGGGTCTTCCAACTTGTCCAGTGCCTTGTGGAGCCCAGCTAAACATATGGGGAACTAATCTTTCTTGGGGAGTGCGAAGAGCATGTCTATCTCCATCTACCCCGTACAATGATCTCACCCACATATGTCACTCGAGTAATCTCTCTTATAGTTTCATTTTTAATCCTGCCCTGCTATTTAACTCCCAATATTTTAATGTTTTCTGCCCGTTCAATTTGAATGATCTTACTACTAAAACGTATGGAAAACTGTAAGACATAAGAAGTCTTCTTTTAAGAGATATCAATGCTAGTTTTGAAACATTCGGTCTTCTA
>NW_027170193.1:42500-65000 GCF_036898095.1 Palaemon carinicauda | reverse complement strand
GGTAACGAGAAGGTAAAAAAATTTCTTTTTGTTATATCGTGGTCAATTTTTATCCGATTTGCATGAAACTAGTGTCAAAATTTGTGTAATTCAATTGCCTATCTTGTGATGTGGCGTTGGCGAAGGTATGCGCTCTACCGAGTGCTCGTTCTCGTTATCAATTTTATTTCCTTCATGACTCTTATCTCCCTAAGTAGAGCTATTTGAATTTGCTCGTATAAGGTGCTCCAAGTGCTTCGATAATATGGATTTAACAAACACGCAATATGCTGTGTGATACGTCTAAATACCTAAGAGTGTATACAGCAGAATTAACTGATTTAGTATGTCGGGTTTCCATGTTTTATAGGGCCGAGAAACCCAGCCCTTTAAGTAAAAGTAAGCAAGCAGAGTAAAGTTACTTGTAAAACTCCCCCCCCCCTCTCTCTCTCTCTCTCTCTCTCTCTCTCTCTCTCTCTCTCTCTCTCTCCCTCTTACTCTCCCTCCCTCTCCCTCCCTCGCTCTCCCTTACTCTCCCTCCCTCGCTCTCCCTTACTCTCCCTCCCTCAACCTTGCTCACTCTCCCTCCCTCACTTTCCCCCCTCACTCTCCCCCCTCACTCTCCCCCCTCACTCTCCCCTCCTCCACCTCGCCCTCACTCTCCCCCCTCACTCTCCCCTCCTCCACCTCGCTCTCCCTCCCTCCACCTCTCTCTCTCTCTCTCTCTCTCTCTCTCTCTCTCTCTCTCTCTCTCTCTCTCTCTCAGTGCTGCTTTCCTGGTTCTGTCACACGAAACAACCCTACGCACTACGAACATTTCAAGATCAGTTTTTCGTACTAATACGCTTTTATGTCTTTTGCGAATTACTGCGTAATTTGTCAAATCCACATTATCGAAGCACTTGGAGAGCTCCCCCCCCCCCCTATAACTTGCCGTCTCTCTGCGTAAGGAAGAAAGTATGCGTGTATGAACATGGTCATTTCAGTTTGAAATATTTCTCATTTATTCTTGAATTTCAATAGCTCTATTACTAGCTGATTGCGTAGCAACTCCACATTCATTGTCTTCGTAAGGGCTGCTCAGTTTTAAAGTCCCATTTGACCAGGTTAGTCACCTGTGCTGAACAGTACAGTCCAAGTCGATGTTCATTATACGATGTTACATTTGAGGATTTGTGAGAAGTTGCACAGGTAAATCTGTAATATTACTGCGTGTGTTGGCGGTCAGGTGATTTAGTGTGTAGGGGGAGGGGGGGGGGGGGGCAGGTGATTTTGGGGGGAGGTGATTGTGGGGAGCAGGTGATCGTGGGGGAGGGGGGAAGGCAAGTGGTATGAGTCTTCTTTGACGAAATGAAGCTCACACCATTTTAGATTCATACATTGCTTTTGTAAGGACTATCGACCTACATATCCTATACTCTCTCTCTCTCTCTCTCTCTCTCTCTCTCTCTCTCTCTCTCTCTCTCTCTCTCTCTCTCTTTCCCTTTCCCTTGAGGAAAATAATTACTGATATTGTAAGCGAGGCCGTGTGATGTAAAGCAGTGATGTTAGGAAATTCATTTTCTCTCAGTAAAGTGCAGACCTCCGCCGTGGCAGCTTATTTCTCGACCTTTTGATCCACCTTGACCTTCACCTTTGACCTTTACATGTATTAATTTGCGTGGATTTTCATACACTCAAATATGAACTAAGCTTGAAGTCTCTGTGACAACAATGTCCAAACTCATGGCTGATTACGTGAATTGGACATTTTGCTTGACTGTGAACTTGACCTTCCAAAATGTAATCATTTCCAGCTTTGTACATAACAGTTAATCCCTGCAAGTTTCATTACTCCACGATTTAACTACACACGATTTAACTACACATACAAACAAACAACAGGTGGTAAAACATAACCTCCTTCCTACTTCGCTGGCGGAGGGAACTATTGCATCCAAAATTTCATTACTCTGCTATGAAAATTGTGGACAGGAAACTGTTCACAAACAAACACAAACTAACAAACAACAGGGGGTAAAACATAACCTCCTTCCTACTTCGCTGGCGGAGGGAACTATTGTATCCAAAATTTCTAGTTTTAATGGGTCGTATTTTGAATTGGTGAATTTTCTGGCAAAGATTCTCTCTCTCTCTCTCTCTCTCTCTCTCTCTCTCTCTCTCTCTCTCTCTCTCCTCTCTCTCTCTCTCTCTCTCAATGAAATATTTCCTCTTGACACAGACGGCTAGAACCTGCGCCAATTGATAAATATGTAAACTGTAATTTAAAAGTGTTCGCCAGATTCTTAAGTTGTTATTAATTGGTGTGTATGCACGTAGTACATAATACAATCAACCTTGATACATATTACACGTTTATTCATTTGTTAATTACTGTAATGAGTCGCTCAAATGTGCAATGAAGTGTAAACAACTATTACGTCGTAGACGGCTGTGGGTGGTTCATTTGAGGGGGGAGGTGGGGGGGAGCTGTAACTCGGTGTGTGTGTGTGTGTGTGTGTTTGGGAAGAGGAAAGTGGGTGGGTGGGTTCTCAGAACGAAAAAAAGTTAGTATTCAGATTATATATATATATATATATATATATATATATATATATATATATATATATCTATATATCTATATATATATATATATATATATATATATATATATATATATATATATATACTGTATATATATATAATTATACTGTATATATATATATATATATATATATATATATATATATATATATATATATATATATATATATATATATATATATATATATATATATATATTTACACACACACACACACACACACACATATATATATATATATATATATATATATATATATATATATATATATATATATATATGTATATATATATATATATATATATATATATATATATATTTATGTATATACACACATATATACAGTATATATGTATATACACACATATATATATATACAGTATATATATATATATATATATATATATATATATATATATATATATATATACACACATATATATACATATACTTATGTATATATATATATACATATATATATACACACATATATACATATACATATGTATATATATATATATATATATATATATATATATATATATATATATATATATATATATATATATATATATAACAACTTGTGTCAGCACTTAATGGTTATAAAGAAAACTGCTTGGCAAACCCCATTTCATTTTGTATTCTTAATGAATCCTATGTTTACTGAATTCTTATGAATTTCTTATTCATAGCAATAGAAGTATTAATAGTATTACCTATAAAATTCATGGATAATAAGTAAGCAAAACTACATAGATTTTGCTTATTCGTCTGTTGGGTTTCCCAGAAATATATATATATATATATATATATATATATATATATATATATATATATATATATATATATTTATATTTAAATGCATAAAGAAAATTACTTTCCAAATCGTTAGGAATCAAATTTTTTACAAATGTAATTTCTGTACATAATTTTTGGTGTATTGTGCAATACGTTACTGAAGATTTAACCTTTTTTTACATTACCTAGTTATTAAATCAATATAAAGTGATTTTTACGTCATTGTTTTTATTGTAATAGAATTTCTTAGTGATTTAAACATACGACTGTAGTTTGTATGTTGAATTTTGTACAAATTTAATTAGATATTTTTATTTTAGTCTTATGAACGAAGTTGAGTTTGATAATTTATGAGAAATTTGGAAGATAAATCCGTTGGAACTTTGGTCTTATAGTGTCCCCCTTTCCGCCTAGAGTTGTAACTTAACTCTCAATAATAATAATAATAATAATAATAATAATAATAATAATAATACTAATAATAATAATAATACATTTGGGGAGTAGACCCTCTTTTAAGCAGGTTTTATTGAAAGTGATTGCTGCCTCAGTGGCGTTAATATTGTAATTAACTTTTTCTATTGTTCTGATTATCTTTTTCTCTTCATTTGAACAATCCGCCAGTAACTGGGAAAGGGACATATCAATAGGAAGGTGATGAAATAATAATAATATGCACTTAAACGTAAAAATGTGCAATTTCTCGATAGATTTGTGAAAATTTGGCTCTGAAATAGTTTTTATTGAAATATACGGAGAACCATTATATGCGATTTTTTTTTTTTTTTTTTTTTTTTTTTTAATGTCTTGTCCTAATTTGGTGGATTTATTGACAAAGAGGTGTCGTCTCTCTCTAACTCATTTGGAAGTATTCAGTCCTTAATCTTCGGGTTTGCTCGTTAAAATAGTGTACATCCCACCCTTGGAGACATTGAGTTTCTCTTATAATGCTTAATATCAGTTTTTCTTATGTAAAAATAAGATTTTCCTTTCACTCAGATGACTTCTGGGCACCATTAGGGAAAATTCCAGCTTGAATCCGACGGCTATAATCTGTTGTAATTGAAAAATACTTTGAAAACAGAAATCTAAAAGTGGTCCTTTAATTCCACAGTAAATGGTTAGACTAGGGTTCGAGTCCCACTCAAGCTCGTTAGTTCCTTTGGTCGCTGCAATCTCACCATCCTTTTAAGCTAAGGATGGCGGTTTGGGGGAGCCTATAGGTCTATCAGCCATTGCCTGGCCCTCCTTGGTCCTTGATTGGGTTGAGAGTGGGCCTGGGTGCTGTTCATGTGTATATATGGTCTGTCTCTAGGGCATTGTCTTGCTCGATAGGGCAATGTCACTGTCCATTGCCTCTGCCATTCATGAGTGACCTTAAAGCCTTTAAACCCTAAATATAGTTTGTGAATATGCCGTATTTCATCATTGCCCGTATGCAAGACATTGGGGGGGGGGGGGGGGGGCAGTTAATGGGAAGCCTAGTGTGGACCTCGTTAAGTGAAGCAAGACGTATGTACGTGAAATTGAATTGTATTATTATAGATGTTCGTTTGTTCGTAGAAGTTTCTTGGAAAACGCTGTCATTCATACGATTATTTCAGGAATAGTCTCAATGGGTTTTCCGCAGTTTACCAATGTGACGAAATAGTGACGTAATAATGACGTCACACAGTGCGATTATTTGAGTCATATGTTAGTCGACCAGTTAGATCATTGTGGATTGTTACATTTCCACTAAAGGTATTAAAGAGGGCAGTTTAATCTTTTTCGAAATTATCTCATTTCATGTATATATATATATATATATATATATATATATGTATATATATGTATATATATATATATATATATATATATATATATATATATATATATTTGTATATTCATATATATATATATATATATATATATATATATATATATATAATGTGTGTGTATATATATATTCATAAATAATAACCTTTATTTCCTAATAAAACTAAAAGCTTTTATATGTCTCTAACTCCTTCAAGTGTCGTGTTATGTTAACCACCTCTCCCACTCCGGGGTCTCTGAGGCGTTGGGGGGGGGGGGAGGGGTGGTTGTTACCTGGTGTTTCCTTGACCGGGGGGGAGGGGTGTAGACGTTGTTGCTAATGTTTCAAAGTCGCACACAACGTTTTTCCTATTTATACAAAATATGTATTCTTGTGTTTTTTTTTTTTTTTTTTCAAAAAATGTCATAAATCTTAAGAACTGATTTTCAAGTGAACAGCCATTTAAAATGTTACGGCATTTTTTACATACAAAATATTATTTTTCGTATATTTTATTTATATTTTCCTTTAGTATAATTATTTTTAGTATATTTCATTTTGTTAAATGATCTTGAAAAGGGAATGACCGTTTTTTAAATCACGATATTATTATTGTCTTTGCTTAGGTCTAATGCCACTTGATTTACTTCATGGAGAATAGTGCATTCAGTACACCTCACGCAATGCACTGTAGGCGTTACTTGACAGTCTTCCCGGTTTGCTGTTAAGGTTTTCTAAATAACTTATATATATATATATATATATATATATATATATATATATATGTATATGTATATGTATATATATGTATATATATAGATACATTAGATATATATATACATATATATATATATATATAGATATAGATATATATTATACATATATATATATAATTATATATATATATATATATATGTATGTATGTATATAGATATATATATATACATATATATATACATATATATATATATATATATATATATATATATATATATTATATATATATATCTATAGATATAGATATAGATATAGAGATAGATATATACATATATATATATATATGTATATATATATCTATATCTATATATATATATATATATATATATATATATATATATATATATATACATATACATATATCTTCTGAGTGGTACCACCTTAACGTGGTGAAAAGGTTTGTGTATCGCCATGATAAGCAAAGCTGTACTAGTCAGGGTTACCTATACTAGGTAGGTTTGCTGTGAGCGATCAGAGAAAAATCTCCTACCATCACATATCCGCAGTTGATCAGCGTCCTGATGAAAACTCACCAAATTGGCTGTCAAATTAGATCAATTTCTCGAACGGTGTTGGCTTTTATTGACCTTTATTAATTTTTTTATTTCTTACGATACTACAACAGCTTCAAATTAAGCTGTCTTATTGCCCAATCGGTTACTTATCTACCTAATTCATTGGCTACATATATACTTACTTAATTGGTTACTTGTCTACTTACCTAATTACTTAACATTGTTACTTGGAAGGTTTTTGTGATCTCATGCCACACTAAAATCTTGGACACATAGTAGGATTCGGTAGATTTTATGTAACGTGCTAAAGTTAAAAGTTTCAATCTCAAATATTTGAAGAATTATATTCTTTAGTCAATATCAGTTATCAAATTTACCTTAGCGTAACTCAGAGAAAACAAGAAAATAATTAATTTTCCTTAAAAACTTAAATCATTATTAGTTATGTTAGGTGGGATATTGTCCATTGAAAATTTGCTGATTTTAATCAGCTTCATATTTGATACTAATTATGTATTTTTCTCTTTTGCAGATGGTGTAATTGACAAGAAAAGGTAAGAGGGTATTACAGAGACTTTTAAAAAGCTAGGAAATTTTATTAATAACAAACCCAGTCGTTAATGGTGGTCCCCCAGGAGACACGAAGTCGATTTAAAAGCAAGTTTACATCACATTTATTAATACATCTTGTAGTCTGTGATTCTAAATATCCTTCTGTGTCTCCTGGCTGGTGACGTCTGCATGTGGAAACCTGGCGGTGGTACATATTAAAGGATATCAGCTCCTTTAATGTAACGCAAGCATGTGGCATCAGTACTGACTGGTTGGTTGCGTAGATTTCAATACTTCTCTTGTAACGTAAGACTTTCAGATTCAGTTATAATAGGTCCTTGTATTTTAGTTACTTCGTTTCACTTGTACATTAGATGTTTGTGTTAATACTGGCTAGTACAGTGGTAACATCGATCCCAGCAAGGGGCCTTGAATTTAAGGTGTTTACTGGACAAGCCACTGCTGTGGTTGAGCACTTAAGTGGGGTGTTGGGCTTACCCGGCTGACGTTCTGGTGAGTATCTATTCTGATGAAACTGAAGCCGGACCCCTTACCAAAATACATGATCAATAGAAATGCAGAGTATAGTGGAGTCTCTGATTGGCTAAAGTCAATCTTCGACAAAGGGCCCCATTTTTGGGGAATTTGTCCACAAATCGTGGATTTTTGCTGTTCAGGACCTAAAACTTGGGTACCTGATCAATATCCAATCTGTCTTGGAGTTTGGAAGAGGGAAAATTTAATGGTCCCTCAACTTTAAATCAATCAATCAATCAGAATATAACAATCGTTTTATATATAGGTAAATATTCAGCAATTGAAATTTGGCTTCAATATGCGCCAGTAAACTGTCCCCGAGTAAACGGGGCTTTAGTTCCTTTGGTCTCTGCAACCTCACCATACTTGTGGGATAAGTATTGGGGATTTTATGGAGACTATACGTCTATATGCCAAGTCATCGGCAGCCATTGCCTGGACCTCCTTGGTGCTAGCTTGGGTGGAGAGGTTGCTTGAGCGCTGATTCTATGTATATACTGTTAGTCTCTAGGTCAATATCACCGTCTCTTGCCTTTGCCATTCATGAGCGGCCTTTAAACCTTTATAGGGGGTAAGAGCATATACTTTTTAGGTTAATTTTTCTGACGATTTCGCGAATTTTTATGAGTTTCAACTCTTATGAATTTTAATAAGCAGCTATTTTCTTACAAAAGACTTGAATTGGCGAAGATTTTTATTTTATGTTGACGTTTGACAAAATCGTTTTTTTTTTTATTTTTTATTTTGACGTTTGACAAAATCGTTTTTTTTTTTTTTTTTTTTTTTTTTTTTTTTTTTTTTTTTTTTTTTTTTTTTTTAACGCGTGATAAGTTCCAATACTGTGAGATTGCTCGACAGTCTTTTTTTGTTTTTGAGAGCATTACAGTCTAGTTTTTTAATCGTAGTTGTTGGTAAAGAAAGAAACGGAGACATTAGCCTACCAGTGCCTGGTTCTAGGCCTATATTCCTTTTTAAAGCCATTGGTGAAATTAGAAGGCCGTATTTTCGTAAAATCAAGTCGATATTCAACTTAAAAATTACGGTACTGAGTTCCAGTTACATATTCTGATAAGATTTTGGAGAAAAAAAATTGACGCTTTTCTTGCGTTTTTAAGATTGAGAAAACTGTTGGTGGCGATGAAATGTCGTAAAAGATTGTTTTAATTACCTTCGCCAAGGAAGTTCGAATGAGGTTATGTTTTACCCTCTGTTTTTGTTCGTTTGTGTGTGTGTTTGTGAACAGCTTCCTAGCCAAAATTTTTATCGTAGAGTAATGAAACTTGCGGGTATTACCTCTTATGTAAAAAGCTGTAAATTATTACATTTTGGAAGGACAAGGATAAAGGTCAAGGTCACGGTCAAGCAAAATGTCTAATTCACGTAATCAGTGTTTTTCTAGTTTAATTCGGTTATGGCTGGTACCTACCTTGACGGTCTCTCTCTCTCTCTCTCTCTCTCTCTCTCTCTCTCTCTCTCTCTCTCTCTCTCTCTCTCTCTCGGTCAAGCAAATTGTCTAATTCACGTAATCAGTGCTTTTCTAGCTTAATTCGGTTATGACTGGTACCTACCTTGATGGTCTCTCTCTCTCTCTCTCTCTCTCTCTCTCTCTCTCTCTCTCTCTCTCTCTCTCTCTCTCTCTCTCTCTCTCTCTAACTAATTATTTGAAAGTAGTAACCATATAATCATTTGAAACATTCTGACGTATATATGATCCGTAGATTGTATTCCCAGAAATAGATTATTTATAGGTTTAGATTAAATCATCCTTATGTCAGCTCATGCAATTAAACAAGTGTTAGATGGAATAAGAAGCTTAGTTTAGCTCTCAAGGGATTCAATAGCAACTAGACATTGAAATTCAGTTTAGAGTGAAACAGGAAATTGCCGTGAAAAAAAGACATGTCAAAATAAGGTGTTTTTTAAAACTTATTTTTCCTAGAAAATATTCTTGGGAAGACTGAAAATCTAAATTATTTGTTTTGTATTAAAACTACAATGTTTTTACTTCATAATGAATTACCGGACAGGTATAAACGCCTCATTAGCTCATTAATGACTAAACTTTTACCTATATCTGTCTAATTACAGTCTATCTCTATCTATCTATCTATATATCTATATTATCTATCTATCTATATTATCTATCTATCTATCTATCTATCTATCTATCTATCTATCTATCTATCTAGGTACCATGTACTGGACGTGGGCTGTGAATTGCCTCCACCTGGTCCTGTCTCTAGCTCTCTATATGAATTGTCCAGCTGTTACAGTCTCATTTACATCCTCCAGTAAGCTGTCCAGAAACTGTTTCCCTTGCCGGCCTCTTGGTCTTCCCCTCTCTATCTTTCCCGTAAGGCACAAAGGTTCGATCTTTTCTCCTCCTATTACATGTCCCAGGAATTCCATCTGCCTTCTCCTTATTACTTTTAGAAGTGATTTCTCCTGATTCACTCTTCTCAATACCTTCTCCTTCTCATTTGTTACTCTCTCTCTCTCTCTCTCTCTCTCTCTCTCTCTCTCTCTCTCTCTCTCTCTCTCTCTCTCTCTGCGTCCATTTCAGTCTAACTTGACGTACAAATGAATTGAATGTTCACATTTGGCAATGTAACGTCCTTCCCTGATGATCGCCCGATTTGAGATCGAGTCCCGCTCAAACTTGTTAGTTCCTTTGGTCGCTTCAACCTCACCAACCTTGTGCTCTAAGGATAGGGGTTTGGGGGAGCCTAGAAGTCTTATCTGCTGAATCATCAGCAGCCATTGCCTGGCTCTCCCTAGTCCCAGTTTGGATGGAGAGGGGGCTTGAGTGCTGATCATATGTGTATATGATGTCTCTAGGACATTGTCCTGCTTGATACGGCAATGTCACGGTCCCTTGCCTCTGCCATTCATGAGCGGCCATTATACCTTTAAGCCTTTAAACTGTTCGTACCAAAGCACTGGTTCCACATCATCTGTAGAATGTAGGCAGTGACACCATACAATAGTGCTAATCTTTATTTGAAATTACTCTTTAGGAACTAAATTCTAAAATACTTGTCTACGTTAAATCATGTTTGTGTTTCCAGGTGACGTATGTGATCTTAGATGTGTTTTTCATATTGCAATATTCGTGGTTTTCTTCTAAAACAGTCATGGGGTGTCTTGTTATCTCTGCCAAGGTGGTTATAAAATCGAGTCGGTTTATTTATTTATTTATTTGTCTGTTTGTCTGTGGACAGGATTACGTCAAAACTGCTCGACGGATTTTGACGAAATTTTCACCACAGATAGAGCTTGGGTCATGGATGACTCCAATAACCTTTGTAGGAGGTCAGAAATCTGTGAGTGCTCTTGTTTATACTAATGCTTTTTTTTTTTTTGTGGTTTCAAGTCTGGTTAGAAGTCTAGCCCGTACTGGTGACTGTTAATAGCCTCTCGTATAGTTTACTTTACTTTAAGGGTGCTTTTCTAGTCCTATACTTCAGAGGAACCTTACTCTCTCCATGACTTTTCGTAATTCATTTCATTATTATTATTATTATTATTATTGTTATTATTATTATTATTATTATTATTATTATTATTATTATTATTACTAGCCAAGCTACAACCCTAGTTGGGAAAGCAAGATGCTATAAGGCCAAGGGCTCCAACAGGGAAAAATAGCCCAGTGAGGAAAGGAAATAAGGAAATAAATAAATGATGAGAATAAATTAACAATATATCATTCTAAAAACAGTAACAGCGTCAAAACAGATATGTCCTATATAAACTATTAAAAACGTCAAAAACACATATTTCATATATAAACAATAAAAAGACTCCTGTCAGCCTGGTTTGGTTGAATAAGAGACATTCAGCATTTCACACTGCATATTGCTCGTTGAGTGTCCATATTATCGAAGCACTTTGAAAATAGTCTTTAGTTTCCTATTGAGAGCCTTAATGTCTTCGGTCTTTCAAATGTCTAGTGGAAGCTTATTGTATGGTCTTGGGCCGCATATTGGAAACCACTAGTGTCTAGAACCTAGTACAGTTGACATGTATCTTGGTTCCGGTAATTTGAAACCATCTGCAACTATTCTGTGTCAAACGTTGGCTGCACAATATGTAGCAATTCTCTTAGATATTTTGGACGTCCGGTTCTGATAACTTAATCAGTTATTGTGCATAATTGTTAAACAAAATTCTTGCTTTAATAGGCAGTCAGTGTAAATAAACTAGTACAGGAGTGATCAATTTAAGGACTGTTTTTATAAATCAATTGAACTGTTTTGCTGAACTTTATCTTTGTCTTATTACTTCCGCCAACGAAGATGGGAGTAGGTGTTGTTTTCGCCCCTGTTTGTCCGTTTGTTTGTTTGTTTGTGAACAACTTCCTGGTCACTATATTATTCATAGAGTAGTGAAAGATTCAGGGATTAATTGGTATGTTGAGACGTGGAAGTGATTCACTTCGGAAAGTCTTAGGTCTCAAGGTAAAGGTCGAGCAAAAGGGTGTCTGAAAAATACTCATACGGTCTAAATTGATTCTGGGAAAGTCAGTTGGTTTAGAGAAAGAAGCTGCCGTGGCGGAGGTCTGCACTCTGAGTGCTTTTCTAGTTTAAAATGGGTTTGAAAAGGATAATGGGTCCTTACCCCATCCCCCACCACAATACCACCATCCGGGTGGGTAACTTAGTCTCAGAGTTAGAAGTTCGCTGTTTGCTGGCGAGCACTCCTAGGGGAAAAAATCGTTTTGGCTTCTTAAGGAAAACTTTTCTATTTCACTGCGATTGACGTTTTCCAGTTTTTCCAGACGGTATTAAAATGTATTTTGTCTTGTGTAATGTATGGAATTATTCATTCCTTTTCCTGTTGTAATTTAGCTCCAAACTTAAGATTTCCAGCAAGTTTGTCGAAATTGAAGCCTTCAAACTATGCTTCCCCTTCAACCTCAAATCCTGGATTGAGACCTAGATGTGCTTACATTCTTGTTACTTACTTGTGTTACTTGTGAGTAGTCTTCAAGGCCCAACTCCATTGCTGGTGCAGCTCTTCATAGGGCCTCCCTTGTACATATTTTAGTTATCTATATTTTTGTCTGGTTTTTCATTTATATATATATATATATATATATATATATATATATATATATATATATAGGTACATAGTTATATATATAAATATATGTAATTAATTACATATATGTGTATACAGTATATATATATATATATATATATATATATATATATATATATATATATATATATATATTATATTTATATATATATGTGTATATATAAATGGATATGAATACATATAAATATATATATATATATATATATATATATATATATATATATATATATATGAATACATATAAATATATATATATATATATATATATATATATATATAGGTATATATAATTATATATAAGTTTATATAATTAATTACATATATAAACGTGTGTGTGTATACAGTTCATATATATATATATATATATATATATATATATATATATATATATATATGTATATATATATATATATATATATATATATATATATATATATATATATATATATATATATATGGTACATTCAGCGAATAAGTGGGTTTTTAATTTCTTCTTAAAAATCTGCAGACTTTCACTGTTCTTGAGATTTCCTGGCAGCTTGTTATAGATTCTTGTTGAACACGATGCAAACGCTCTAAAACCGATATTTAAATTGCATCTCGGCTCATTCCATCTATGACGATCTACGCCATGTCTTAAAGTCATAGAAGTGTCGATGTGAAAGTCATTTGATGATTCTTTTATGCAATTTGATTTTAATAAGACATATCTTGTAAATACTTCTTGCCTTTACTGGTTGCCAATGTAGATCAATTAATAGTTTTATTGCTACGTTGACATGACTGTTGAGGGTAGAACAAATTGTTATTCTAGATGTTTTTCAAGACGTCATCAATATCCCTCCAATGACCTTATTTGTTTGGTGGCCTAAAAGTTTAAAGGTCGCTCATGAATGGCAGAGGCAAGGGACAGTGACATTGCCCTATCAAGCAAGACAATGTCCTAGAGACTGACCCATATACAGTATACATATGAGCAGCGCCCAAACCCCCACTCCACCCAAGCTAAGACCAAGGAGGACCAGGTAATGCCTGCTGATGACTCCCCCAAACCCCCTTACTTAGCTCACAAGGATGGTGAGGTTGCAGCGACTAAAGGAACTAATGAGTTTTAGTGGGATTCTTAAGCCCAGGCTGGCGTTCAGCAGTCAGGGACGTTACCAATAAGACCACCACAACCTTTGTTTTCAAAGAGCTACGAAAGATAATCACATTAGGAATAATGTGTTCAGTACAATCCTATAACTTGGATTCTGGTAACCTATTGAAAACTATCCTGCCTGAGAATCTACTGGACTGGGGTTCGAAATCCGCCAAGCTTGATAGCTTCTAGTAGTGTCTGCAACCTCACCATCCATGTGAGCCAAGGATGGGGAGATTTGGAGGAGCCTGTAGGTCTACCTGCTGAATAATCAGCAGCCATTGCCTGGCCTTCCCTGGCCCTAATTTTCACTGATATGTATACGAGTATATGGTCAGTCTCTAAGGTACTGTTCATGTCCCTTGCCTCTGCCATTCACGAGTGACCTTTAAACTCTATACTTATCTGAGTGGTTCCCCAGCTGCTCTAGAGCACTGAATGGCCTTCCAGGACCCAGCCAGGCATTAAGACCAAATCAATGATTCCAGTCTAATGTCATTTTGTATCTTTATATTATTGGTTTATCATAAGTTCCACAGAGACATGAACTTACTTAGTTCAATCTATTTGGGGATGATACACAATTTTACTTTAGGATTGAAAGACATTGAAATCACAACTAGAAATTAAACTCCCTTCTCACTATTGTAAATTAATAAGTGAATGAATGACATTTAAACATCATCATCATCATCTCCTCCTACTCCTATTGACGCAAAAGGCCTCGGTTAGAATTCGCCAGTTGTCTCTATCTTGAGCTTTTGAGTCAATACTTCGCCATTCATCAGCTCCTACTGCACGCTTCATAGTCTTCAGCGACGTAGGCCTGGGTCTTCCAACTCTTCTAGAGCCTTGTGGAGCCCAGGTGAAAGTTTGGTGAACTAATCTCTTGGGAAATGCAAAGAGCATGTCCAAACCATCTCCATCTACCCCTCACCATGATCTCATCCATATCTGGCACTCGAGTAATATCTCATAGTTTCATTTCTAATCCTGACATTTAAACAATGCAAACAAAAATTAAATTAAACTTTATTTATGGTGATGAAGAAAAATAAATGAACATAGTCGACAATTTAGTCTTGATTAAGATTAGAGTTTGTATGAATCAATGGATATATCATCTATGAAACATTGCTTCTGTAAAGAAATATTTAGATGAATGTTCCCATGAGAAAATGTAATTAATCATGTTATTACTAGAAGTGACTAATCCTGCTATATGTTACTTAGCACGAAGTACTGCTTGGAAAATTGCTAAATAAAGGGAGAGCAAAATTATCAAGGGATGTTTCACCCCTAGATAAGATAACCAATGAGTCATGGCATGACAATGAAACAATCTTAGTAGATTTGAGAACAAAGTCCTCAGAAGAATATTCGGAGTCAAATGGCAGGACAGGATTAGAAATGAAACTATATGAGATATTACTCGAATGCCATATGTGGATGAGATCATGGTGAGGGGTAGATGGAGATGTTTTGGGTATGCTCTTTGCATTCCCTGGGAGAGTTTAGTCCACCAAACTTTCAACTGGGTTCCACAAAATACTAGAAGAGTTGGAAGACCCAGGCCTACATGGCTGAGGACTATGAAGGGTGAAGTCGGGGACGATGAATGGAGAAGTATTGAATTAAAAAGCTCAAGATAGGGGCGACTGGCGAAATCTAACCGAGGCCCTTTGTGGCAAGATGTGTAGGAGGATATGATGATGAGTATAACCCATTCGTTGATTGAACTAACTGAATGCCTAGTAAGGTAGCATTTTTTCCAATTAATGAAAACTGTATGTACAAAGTAAGAGATTTTCTTATGCGCACATATGCCAACAAATCGTGTAGACTTAAGAACCTGAAGAATTTTTTAAATTTTATAATTGGCAGAATTTGACAATAAGAACGGGCTACGACATATTTCCGATGCTTAAAGAATGTATTGTACACGATAAACAAATTGCTTGGGTTCCAGAGTGGCTGGTTTGCTTTTAGTTTAAAAGAATTATATTGCTGTTTCATAACCAGTATAATCTTCATGTTGTAGACAATGTCCATAGAATATTGGCTGTAGATTGTCTGGCCCTAGTGGCCAGAAGCTGGAGTTTGCTCGATAACAGAACGTAAACTCTGTAACATGGCCGGAAGTTTTTTGTGAGAAGTGGGACCCATTAAGTTTTCAAAGTAGATTCGAAGGAATAAGTGCTTCTGAAATCTTAGCTAATTAGAGTTACCGTACCACCAGCCACACGAGGGAACGAGTTGGGGGAAAGTTTTAAGATGTTCATTGCAGTTTTATTTCGTGGATATAAATTGTTGGAGCTAAGGAAAAAAAAAAGATATTTGACAGGCATTCTATTCCACAATCTATTGCCAACATACTTAGTTACTTGCTGATTTCCCATGGTCTTCTCTCAAGCATGTCTTCATGGAGCAACGTAAAATATTTCATATGAATAAAGTTATTTTTAGTTCATCCAGGTGGGATTATACTTCGAGTGCGTCAGCTCGAAGCGTTAGTAGGTTTGAACGTAAGCTTACTTGCTTGTACATTAGCTCGCTTTCATCTGTTCATTCAGTAATGTCATGGCTATTCTTGTTGTGCATGCTATATAAGCTCAAGAACTTTATGTGGACGGCATCGGTTGTGTGGAGGCTGTCTTTACTTTTTGGAATGCTGGGTTGAGTCGATCAGCTGTTCAATCTTCGTCCTTGTTGGTTTCTTTTGGTTTTGTGACAATATTATTATTATTATTATTATTATTATTATCATTATTATTATTATTATTATTATTACCTTCTAAGCTGCAACCCTAGTTTGAAAAGCAGGATGCTATAAGACAAGGGGCTCCAACAGTGGCAGAACAGACTCTTTAGCTATGGTCAGCAGCTCTTCTAGGAGAAGGACACTCCAAAATCAAACCATTGTTCTCTAGTCTTGGGTAGTGCCATAGCCTCTGTACCATGGTCTTCCACTATCTTGGGTTAGAGTTCTCTTGCTTGAGGGTACACTCGGGCACTACTATTCTATCTAATTTCTCTTCCTCTTGCTTTGTTAAAGTTTTTAGTTTATATTGGAGATTTTTATTTTAATATTCTTAAAATATTTATTTTATCCTTGTTTCCTTTCCTCACTGGGTTATTTTCCCTGTTGGAGCCCCTGGGCTTATAGCATTCTGCTTTTCCAACTAGGGTTGTAGCTTAATAATAATAATAATAATAATAATAATAATAATTATTATTATTATTATTATTATTATTATTAAGGCCGAGGTTTAGAATTTCATGCTGGCCAAGGGGTAGGGGTTTTATTCATTTAATATAATCACCTTTTTGCTATTGGATTCTCAGTTTGCCACCGATGGTATTAAGTGATTTTGAAGGTTTAAAGGCCGCCCATGAATGGCAGAGGCATGGAACAGTGACTGTGCCCTATCGAGCAGGACAATGCCCTGGAGACTGACTATATATATATATATATATATATATATATATATATATATATATATATATATATATACACATAAACATATACATATATACATATACATATACATATACATATATATATATATATATATATATATATATATATATATATATATGATTAGCACCCAAGTCCTCTCTCCACCCAAACTAGGGCCAAGAAGAGCCAGGCGATGGCTGCTAATGATTCAGCAGATAGACCTATAGGCCTCCCAACCCCCCATCCTTAGCTCACAAGAATGGTGAGGTTGCAGCGACCAAAGAAACTATCATGTTTCAGCCTGATTCGAACCCCAGTCTGGCGTTCACCAGTCAGGGACGTTACCACATCGGCCATTTAATTCAGAGGTGGAGGTCTTTTGCTTTTATATTGTGAAGGACAAAGAGTAATTTTCTCGGTGTGTTAATCGTTCCAAATTAGGTGTGATGTCAACATTTTCAGATGGTTCGAGTTCCGGTTTGTATCTTTGGTATCGTAGCTAATTTCTTGGACGTCAGTATTTGCTCTGTGAATATGTCCTTAAGAACCGTTTCAGTCTTTGATAGAGGCCCAATCCCAGTCTGGTTACTGCTAACTTAACTGAATATTCTTTTAATCTTTATTTATAATAAGCGATATTTGCGTCAATGACCTTCGATGTCAGGATGCCAGAGAACTTCAAATAATTCATTCCTATGACTGCCTTGGTCGAGTTTGTCATAATCTGTTGGGATTCTGTAGTTTGAGCGGTGGACTCTTAACAGCAGTTTCCAACTAGAGATGTAGCTTATCAATTAATAATGATTTTATATATGCATATATATATATATATATATATATATATATATATATATATATACTGTATATATATATATATATATATATATATATATATATATATATATATATAAAGTCGAAAGTACCAACTCTAATCAAGTCATTTTCCCTTAACTTTTCGTGGCTGTAATACATGTATGTATGTATGTATGTATATATATATGTATATATATATATACACATATATATACATATATATGTATACATATATATATACATATATATATATATATATATATATATATATATATATATATATATATATATATATATATATATATATATATATATAAAGTCGAAAGTACCAACTTTAATCAAGAAATTTTCCCGTAACTTTTCGTGGCTGTAATACATGTATTTATGTATGTATGTATATATATACATATATATATACATATATATATACATATATATATATGTATATATATATGTATATATATATATATATATATATATATATATATATATATATATAAAGTCGAAAGTACCAACTCTAATCAAGTCATTTTCCCTTAACTTTTCGTGGCTGTAATACATGTATGTATGTATGTATATCTATATACATATATATATATATATATATATATATATATATATATATATATATATATATATGTATGTATATATATTTATTTATATATATATTTATTTATATATATACATATATTTATTTATATATATATTTATTTATATATATACATATATATATATATATATGTATATATATATATATATATATATATATATATATATATATATATATATATATATATATATATATATATAAGCCTATGTATATGTTTCTTGTAACTATAATCTAACCGTTTAACATCAGCTATATAACAATATTTGAGTGATTGCCTCTTCACTGAGGAGACAAACAATGTGAATTGGCTGAAATATAGTGATTAATTTGATCGCCTAGATTTCTTAGTATGGTTTTTAAGAAACACACATTATTTTATGTGTATATATATATAATATATATATATATATATATATATATATATATATATTTATATATATACATATACTGTATATATATACATATATATATATATATATATATATATATATATATATATATATATATATATATATATTAGCCTTTTACTATTCCACTGCAGAACAAAGACCTCAGAAATGTTCCTCCACTTGCTTCTGTATATGGTCTTTCTATGCCAGTCCACGCCCGAAAACTTTTAGTTCGTCAATCCATCGTCTTCCATTCCTTCCCCTAATTCTTATGCACGGAAACTAGGGTTAAAGGAATTGATATTATGCTCATACTCATTATTCTAATACAGTGTTTATCTAATTTTGTTTAGTGAAATATATATTTCTTTCGTCTTGAAAAACTTAGTCTACCAATTCCAACTAACAGCTTCGATGATAGGTTTGTCGGAGCTTACTGTTTCACTTACTTTTATACTCTCTCTCTCTCTCTCTCTCTCTCTCTCTCTCTCTCTCTCTCTCTCTCTCTCTCTCTCTCTCTCAGGTTCTGGGATGAGGCATAGCCCTTACCACGGCGCCTCCAAAGTTTATCTTCTTGTACTGTTTTGTCTTTTCTTCCACATCAGGTTTAATACTTTTTTTCTTTTTTATATTTGTTTCAGTAAATAAAAATAATCCTACTATCTTCTTTAAGGCCTCCTTGTATGGTTGTTTTAGCTCAATTACTTCATTCCTTTCTTTTCTATATTCCTGGCAAAATAACAAAAAAATGTATCAAATCTTCCTCCTCATTTTCACAACAATTACAGTTTATATTCCCCTCATTATGTCTATCTACAATATTTAGTTTTAACGTATTAGTTCTTGCTCTAAAAAATATCACTGAAGCAAATGTATTGTCATAAATTAACTCTTCTTTAATTTCTTTCTTCCATGTTCTATATATTTCTAAGCTCACTTTACTTGCTATTTCTTCTTTCCACTTTTCAATATCCCACTTTCTGGTTTCCTATTTTTTTTCTGCCTTGTTCATTCTTCTTATTTGTCTTATGCCTAAACTTAATTCTTCCAAATACTTTGCAGGTTGTTTCCACCATCTTCCTTCCTTTTCTTGAATATCCTGGATAATTATTTTCAGTATTTCCTTCTTTCCATTCAGGGTACGATTTAAGTACTGCAGCTTCCCATCCATCACCCTTGCTTTCATAGAAGATGCACCTATCTCCCCTCTTAGCTGTGCTTTTAGTGGCACCTAAAATCTTCCTGTATGCCCCATTCTCTATTCTTTGTAGTTTCTCTATTTCAGTTTCTGTTAGATTTATAATACTTGTTCCTTACAAAATAGATGGTGAAGCAATACTTTCCCAGAACGTTTTTCCTATCATTACTTTATTGTAACTTATCTCTATAACTGAATATTTTAGATTAGCTAATTTTTGTGCCTTTTCCATCATTACCCTTTTCTGAGTTTTAAATATATTCCTATTATTATCTAGCTTTATTCCTAAGTAGGTTAATCTTTCTACTATTTTGATTCCCTCTATGTTATCTGGCTTTTCTTTCATATTTTAAATCATAATATTACTCTTTTCTTTATTAATTTCTAACCCACATTTTTTACTAGTTTCTACTAATATCTGGATGTTACGCTTTGCATTATGTATATCCTGTGCAATTATTAAGGCATCATCTGCAAAAATAATGATTCCATCTTCATTAATTGATTTCTAAAACCGTTTCCTTCCTCTTCTGTTTTCTTCATGACAATATACGTAATCAGTTTAAAAAGTGAAGTTGATCCTGTGCAACCCTGTTTAATTTCACTCGTAAATATTTGCAATTGCATTTATGATTTTGGTGTCAATTCTATATTCTTTTAAAACTTCTATTAGTACCTCCCATTTTACAGAGTCAAATGCTTTACTAAAGTCTATCGCGGTTACTATAAGGGGTTTCTTGTTACTATTGCTCTCTTCCACACAATACTGTAATATAAAGATATTGTCCTCTATCCTACCTCCACCTGTAAATCCTGCTTGACATTCATTGTCTTCTTCATTCATTATGTGGTCTTCTATTTCCTCGTTCACCATGACCATGAATATTTTATAAGAAATATTTAATAGAGCTATGGGTCTTAGGTCTTTTGCCATTGGCCTTCTTTTCTTTTCAACCATCTTTGTTCTTGACTTCTTCCACCTATTTGGTTTTTCTTTTTCGTCTAACTCATTTTGATAACATTTTTTGTAAGGTTTCAAGACACATTTTGCATTTTCCTAGTGCCTTATATAGCTCGGGTTTTAGGCCATCTGGTCCTGCCGCTTTCTTTGCCTTTAATTTTCCCCAGGCAATTCTTTACTTTTTCTATTGTGATTTTTGGATTTTTCATTGGTTTTATTTTCCCTTTTGTTACCAATACAAGGTCATAGTGTTCCCTAAATATGTCCGGTATATTGATCCATTCTCTCGCCTCCCTCTCTCTAAATATTTAAGTATACCCTACTAAAACTTCGTAGTTTTCTTTTAAAAATATTTGCGTTGATAGAAAACGTTATTGATTTGAACCGGAAACTATTGTAATATTTCCTCTATTATCGAACTGATCTGAAATACTTCATTTTAATTTACTTTACTTTAAGGAATGCTTTTCTACCCATATACAGCTGGGTAACCCTACTCTGTACATAACATCCATGGTCATTTTATCATGTTCGTTCGAAAGCATTCAACATTTCACACGGAATATTGCTCGTTTATTGTCAAATCCACATTATTGAAGCGTTTAGAGAACAAGAAAGGCTTCAGTTTCCTCTTGAAAGCCTTAATATCTTCAGTCTTTCGAATGTCTAGTGGGAGATTATTGTTTAGTCTTGGCGTCGCATATTTAAAGTCTCTAAAACCTACAGTAGATATATATATATATATATATATATATATATATATATATATATATATATATATATATATATATATATATATATATATATATATATCTAGGCTCAAAAGTTTGAAACTATCTGTAATTATTCTCGTGTCAACACGATTTGTTGGCTACACAATGTGTAGCAATTCTCTTAGATATATTGGACGTCCGGTTCTGATAACTTGATGGGTTATTATACATGTTTTAAACTCAATTCTCGCTTTAATAGGCAACCAGTGTACAGTAATTAGTATAGCAGTGGCCCTTTCTCGGGATGGGACACCTTTTATCAGTCTTGCTCCTCTGTTTATTATTGTTTTATAATTTCTTATCTTGTACTTTTGGTAGATTGTAGTAGATGGAGTTACAGTAGTCAATCATGGTAATAACACAGTTTATCACAAGTTCCTTTACAGAATGTTCATACAGGTGCAATGTTTTTAAGATGATAACCAACAGTTTTTATTACATTATTTATTTTGGCATTGCAGTCAGGAGATACGCCTAGGTCACGAATTTTACTAGATATCGGCACTGAGTTATT
>NW_027170193.1:27500-32500 GCF_036898095.1 Palaemon carinicauda | reverse complement strand
TTTGTAGATTCTACAATATCCAACAGATTTCAGATTTGTGAACAAAGCTCTTAGAAGAATATTGGGAGTTAGATGGCAGGACAGGATTAGAAATTAAACTATAAGAGATTACTCGAGTGCCATATGCGGATGAGATCATGGTGAGGGGTAGATGGAGATGGGTTAGGCATGATCTTTGCATTCCCCAAGAGAGATTAGTTCACCCAAACTTAAAAATGGTCTCCACAAGGCATTAAAAGAGTTGGAAGACAAAGGCCTACATGACTGAGGGCTATGAAGCGTGAAGATGATGATGAATGGAGAAGTATTGATTTAAAAGCTCAAGATAGAGACGACTGGCGAAGTCTAACTGAGGCCCATTGCGTCAATAGGCGTAGGAGGAAGAAATATTGATGATTTATTTGATGTAGGAGTTTAGTGTAGTCACTCTGTGCACTTTAGACTTATTTAAGAGTCTCTGCATCGCCCTTTCTGGCTATACTACAGTTCGAGACCCGTTCAAGCTCAATGGCTTCTTATAGTCTCTGCAATCCCACCATCCTTGAGGGCAAAGGATGGGAGGTATTGGTTTCTCTTGCAGTCTATTTATCTCCTTATATCCTTCCCTCACTGTGCCAATTTCCCTGTTGGAGCCCTTGGGCTTCTAGCATCTTGTTTTTCAAACTAGGGTTGTAGCTTAGAAAGTAACAACAACAACAATAATAATAATAATAATAATAATAATAATAATAATCATCATCATAAATTCACCCTTACCTCCGTTCCTGCTCCCTTTATTCCATCTTGATGTCCAACCAATTTTGAACAGAACAGTACCATCAAGGATATTAATTTCGTAAGGTAAATATTATATAGAAATGAGGTTAGGTGTTGCTTATAAAGAGCATTCAAAACACTGTATATGTTGGACGGAGAATTTTTCTAGATTTTGTTTGAAATTTTGTCATTTCCATTATTTTGGTAAAGGCTGTTATAGGGAGAGAATAAGTTATTGTTATTATTATTATTATTAAGCTACAACCCTGGTTGGAAAAGCAGGATGCTATGGTAAGCAGCTCTTTTAGGAGAAGGACACTCCAAAATCAAACCATTGCCTGGCCCTCCCTGGTCTTAACTTTGGTGGAAAGGCGGCTTGGACACCGATCATGATATATGATCTAGGGTAGTGCCATAGCCTCTGTACCATGGTCTTCCACTGCCTTGGGTTAGAGTTCTTTTGCTTGAGGGTACACTCGGGCACACTATTCTATCTTATTTGTCTGTTAAAGTTTTTATAGTTTATATAGGCGGTATTTATTTTAATGTTGTTACTCTTCTTAGAATATTTTATTTTTCCTTGTTTCCTTTCCTCACTGGGCTATTTTCCCTGTTGGAGCCCCTGGCCTTATAACATTCTGCTTTTCCAACGAGAGTCGTAGCTTAGCAATTAATAATAATAATAATAATAATAATAATAATAATAATAATAATATAAGCCCAATGGCTCCAACAGGGGAAAATATCCCAGTAAGGAAAGGAAATAAAAAATCTGTATAAATAATGAATGATTGATATAAAATGTTTTAATATCAGTAAAAAGCTTAAAGTAGATCTGTCTATATATATATATATATATATATATATATATATATATGTGTGTGTGTGTGTATTTGTATATATATATATATATATATATATATATATATATATACTGTATATAGAAACTGAAGGGAAAATTGTGTCAGCCTTCTCAACAGAAACATTCGCTGTAAGTTAAAACTTGCAAAATTCCAAAATCTCTCTCTCTCTCTCTCTCTCTCTCTCTCTCTCTCTCTCTCTCTCTCTCTCTCTCTCTCTCTCTCCTTTTATGATATTCATTTCAAGGCATTCAGCATTTCACACTCCATATTGCTCTTTTATTGTTAAGTCCACACTATCTAGCATTAGGGTTGCAGCTTGGCTAGTAACAATAATAACTAGAGGGGCACTCAGTAGAGCGCAGACCTCCGCTACAGCAGCTTATTTCTCGACCTTTAGCTTGACCTTAGCCTTTGACTTTAACATGTATTAATTGGAGTGGATTTTCATACTCTCATAGGAGAAGGACACTCCAAAATCAAACCAATGTTCTCTAGTCTTGGGTAGCGCCATAGCCTCTGTACCATGGTCTTTCCCTGTCTTGGGTTAGAGTTCTCTGGCTTGAGGGTACACTCGAGCACACTATTCTATCTTCTTTCTCTACCTCTGTTTTATTTTAATGTTACTGTTTGTAATATTTTATTTTTCCCTGTTTCCTTTCCTCACTGGGCTGTTTTCCCTATTGGAGCCGGTGAGCTTATAGCATCCTGCTTTTGCAACTAGGGTTGTAGCTTGTAAAGTAACAATTATATTAGTTATATTAATGAAGTGTCTGTGATAACGATGTCCATACAAAATTTAATCATTTCCAGCTTTTTACGTAACAGTTAATCCCTGGTAGTTTCATTGCTCTACGATTAAAATTGTGGCCAGGAAGCTGTTCACAAACACACAGTTATACACAAACAGGTGGTAAAACATAACCTCCTTCCAACTTCGTTGGCGTAGGTAATAAATACTCTCCAAGTCAGGTATCGAAATACATTGTATGTATGTGTTGTTCTAGGTAAATTGACTATTCCTAGAACCTATATATTAATATCGAAAAGTAGATTAATTTCTAAATTAATTTTCATATATAAGTGGGTAATGTTATTTCCTTCCTTTCCTCACTGGGCCATTTTCCCTGTTGGAGCTCTTATGGGCTTATAGCATCCTGCCTTTCCAACTAGGGTTGTAGCTTTGGTAATAATAATAATAATAATAATAATAATAATAATAATAATAATAATAACTACAAAAACTTGCAACTATGTTTATGGTTTCAATTTTGTACCGCGTAATATTTTCCCACAGCTGTCTCTGAGGTGAATGCCTCCCCGGGTCCAACGCTGAAACATATAACTCGTAAAGCTAACATAGATTTTGTGGTGTAACAGGATTAAGGATTTACAGAACACACACAGAGAGAGAGAGAGAGAGAGAGAGAGAGAGAGAGAGAGAGAGAGAGAGAGAGAGAGAGAGAGAGAGAGAGAAGCATTGAATTTCAAATATCACATTTGCACAAAATCGAAGCTTTGTGAAATGCGAGTCAAACTTAATGAAAAAAAAAATCTACGAGTTGGCTAGCACACTTTCGAAAATCGATCGCTAAGTATTTAATTTTTGATTAGTTTTAGTTTATAATGCGAATCACTTCAATATCGGTAAACCCCTAACATATGTCAAAGAGGTTTTTTGTTTGTTTTAAGTTTTATATCGTTCAAAAATAGTTTATTTGTATTTTAACAAACTGGCAACTTATTCCTTCTCGGTCAGTCTCTGAGAGACTGAGACTTGTAAGTTGTGACTCGTTAGTTGTGACTTGTGACTCGGTTGTGAAAGTGTGAGGTCAGAGTTGGAGGTTATACTGCCCACGTGGCTTCCTGCAACTACTTCTGTTGTTTTGCAAGAGGCCGTGGCTGGCCTGAAGATCCATGCAGTCTATAAGCAAGCCAGGAAACATGGCAAGGTAAGAGAGTGATTCTGGAATTAAACTACAAAGTTGCAAAAATCTGAAAAAAAAATTGCGCAGTTCCAAAGGGTCCCAGTGGATGTGTGGTTTTCAATAGGAAGTCAATGCATCTATTTAACTCAGTTTTATTGTATATCGTTGTTAAGGGTTAAAGTAAGCTTATACGAACGTTGTCGATATCATTTAAAACTTGTCTGTCTTGATAAATACGTCAAATCATTTCATTTCGATGTACTACGGAGGAAATGTTACTGGACGCCATTTTCTATTTTAATTAGTAATGACTTGTTATCAACTCGAGTGAAACTCTTAGATTATTTAGTCTTCTCGTGTAGTAGGTTGAATTCGTTTTTCAGAATCTCTCGTTTTTCAGAACCTCTCTCTCTCTCTCTCTCTCTCTCTCTCTCTCTCTCTCTCTCTCTCTCTCTCTCTCTCTCTCTCTCTCTCCCCTTATGCGTAATCACTATAATAACCAATCTTGTGTAGTGAAGTCTATCCCTTCAAGAGGAACGCAATTTGCCTTTAATGTCTTCAAATAATGTGTTTTTACGTACATCAAATGTATTAATTGATAATCTTACAGATCTCTTGTTGCGTTCGTATGTTGGTGTCTTTCTTGATACCCTTTTTTGTTGTTTTAATCATTTACATAATATTAATATTGAGTGTCAAAATAATACCATTGTTCCATTATTTCCAGTTAGTTGTGTTAAACATTTCTCTGTTATTTCGTATAATTCATTTCTTGCTTTCTGTGTACCCTCTCTCTCTCTCTCCTCTCTCTCTCTCTCTCTCTCTCTCTCTCTCTCTCTCTCTCTCTCTGGAAGGCATTACCAAGGGGGGGGGGGGAGGGTAATTAGGGGGAATACGCGATCAGTACGATTTTGTAGAGGACTCGGGTACCTGAAATGAGGATACACGATCTTCGTGTATAACGTGTTTCATTTTTTTTTCTTTATGTACAAGATCGTAGGCCTATGCAAGAATGGTCGTGATTTATGTTTTGGTGAAACATGATTTGAAGGATGTTTTTATAGGTATCAGACACGCGATTTCGAAGCATGAACATTTACCTTCTCCAACGAATTAGGAAGGAGGTTATGTTTTTGCCCCTGTTTGTCTCCTTGTTTGTGAACAGCTTCCTGGCCATAATTTTAATCGTAGAGTGATGAAACTTGCAGGGATTAACTATTATGTAGAAAAATGGAAATGATTGAATTCTGGAAGTTCAAGGTCAAAGGTCAAGGTCACGGTCAAGCAAAATGTCCAATTTACGTAATCAGCCATAAGTCTGGACATCGTAGTCACGGAGACTTCAAACATGGTTCATATTCGAGTGTGTGAAAATCCACGCCAATTAATACATGTTTAAGGTCGATAAATAAGCTGCCGCAGCGGAGGTCTGCACTCTACTTTGTGTCCCTCTAGT
>NW_027170193.1:0-22500 GCF_036898095.1 Palaemon carinicauda | reverse complement strand
CCAGCTGTGACTAAGGTGTGGAATGAACTTCCTAGTCGGGTAGTTGAATTGGTAGAACTTCAAAAGTTCAATCTTGCAGCAAATATTTTTATGTTGAACTGGCTGACATAAGTCTATTTATAGTTTATATATGAAAGGTTGGTTTCAATGTTGTTACTGTTCTTGAAAGATTTTATTTTAATTGTTCGTTACTTCTCATACAGTTTATTTCCTTATTTCCTTTCCTCAAAGGTTTATGTTTTCCCTGTTGGGAGCCCTTGGGCTTATAGCATCCTGCTTTTCCCACTAGGGTTTGTAGCTTAGCTAATAATAATAATAATAATAATAATAATAATAATAATAATAATAATAATAATAATAATAATTGTTCATTACTTCTCATACAGTTTATTTCCGTATTTCCTTTCCTCACAGGTCTATGTTTTCCCTGTTGGAGCCAGTGGGCTTATAGCGTCCTACATTTCGCAATAGGGTTGTAGCTTAGCTAATAATAATAATAATGGCAGATTTTATTTTCTTTTACTGTTGCAATGGAGTGAGTCATAACTTGTGTTTAAGAGTTGTCTTGATTTAGATTTTAGTACATCCTATTTTGAATAGTTATTTAATTGTAGTCAACTAGTAATTTGGTACATTAAAATACTTATGTTTACATTAGTCTCATAAGTACTTATATAATCTCAGAGTATTATCATTATTATTATTATTTGCTAAGCTGCAACCCTAGTTGGAAAAGCAGGATGCTATAAGCCCAGGGGCTCCAACAGGGAAAACAGCCCAGTAAGGAAAGGAAACAAGGAAAAAAAATTAATTGTTTTAAGAACAGCAACAATATTAAAATTAATATTTCTTATATAAACTATAAAAACTTTAACAAAACAAGAGGAGGAGAAACAAGAGAGAACAGTGTGCCCGAGTGTACCCTCAAGCAAGAGAACTCTAACCCAAGGCAGTGAAAGACCATGGTACAGAGGTTATGGCACTACCCAAGATATGCGAGTTTCTGAAGCTATAACATGTGCCACAATTTCCCATTCGAAGTTGGCCAGTCATGACTAACGAGGTAACTTTGTTCCGTTCAAAGAACGTGTTCCGTTCAAAGAACGTGTTCTGTTCAAAGAACGTGTTCCGTTCATGTCTTCGTTTGGGCCGTGAATGTTACAGTATGACGCAATAGTCTTAACTCGTACATGTGCGTAGTTATTCTCACAACCTTCCTTTGCCAGTGTTGGCTGATGATCAGAAATTTCTGGATATCTTCTGAAATTTCCAACTATTGTCAGAATTTACGAAATCAAGACTGAATCTTTTGAAATTTTGTAATGATTTGTCAGTCATTTCCTAAAAATTTTATAAATATATACAGAAATCTGGGAAACAAATATAAATCATAAACTTTTAAACATTTCTAGGGAAATGGAACGGAAAGAGAGAGAGAGAGAGAGAGAGAGAGAGAGAGAGAGAGAGAGAGAGAGAGAGAGAGAGAGAGAGAGAGAGTCACTTTCGCCATGTTCACTCGTATTTGAACTTCTGTGTTCAAAGTTTGTTTGGCCTGTCGCCTGATTAACTATATTACGGTAAGATTCTGTCATTCTGCTGTGATTTCATACATAACTACACTTGATTGAATCTGTCATTCACCATTTAGAAGAAATATTGAATCATTTGTTGAAATCAGGCCAAAGAAACTAATTTGTGTGTAGGCCCTAAGGGTAGCCCATTTTTGTGTTTTAGTGAAGACCACGTTTACACACACACACACACACACACACATACATATACATATGCCATTTTTGTGTTTTAGTGAAGACCACGTTTACACACACACACACACATATACATATACATATATATATATATATATATATATATATATATATAATATATATATATATATATATTATATATATATATATATATATATATATATATATATATATTAAGCTAATATTATTAAAGTTACGTTTACTTTTTATATTCAGTCAAATAAATTACAATTCATTTAATATGTCAAAGGGAATTGCCAATAATTTACATATTTTTGTTTGTAGTATGTTATTAATATCGTAGTTTTTTCTACTTTCATGAAAATTCTTATTTTGATGCATAGGCCCAAGTATTTTTCTTTAAATTCATATAAGAAAAATGTACAATTGATTTCTTATCTCATTTCCTTTTGTATAATCTATTCATGATAACAAATAGAATACTTGTCAGGAATTTTTCGGTCTTCCATCTCTAGTGCCTTGTGGAGCCTTAAGGGTGTCTGTCTGTGTTGGTTGGCCAGTTATTATGACCATGCTGGCCAGCTGGTGGTTTGGTGATGGTGGGAGACTTGTCTGATCGCTCAGAGTAAGCCAACCTAGTATATGAGCCCCTGACTAGTACATCTATGTTGATGTTGGTGTTTGTCCTGTTATTATGACCACGGTGGCCAGCTGGTGGTTTGATGATGGTGGGAGACTTGTCTGATCGTTCAGAGTAAGCCAACCTAGTATGTGAGGCCCTGACTAGTACAGGTATGTTGATGTTGGTGTTTGGCCAGTTATTATGACCACGGTGGCCAGCTGGTGGTTTGGTGATGGTGGGAGACTTGTCTGATCGCTCAGAGTAAGCCAAGCTAGTATGTGAGGGCCTGACTAGTACAGCTATGCTGATCTTGGTGTTATACAAACCCTTTTACCTCTTTAAAGTATCCCCACATATGGAGAGCTCTTATTATTATTATTATTAGCTAAGCTACAATCCTGGTTGGAAAAGCAGGATGCTATTTGTTGAGTCATCAGTAGCCATTGCCTGGCCCTGCTTGGTCCTACCTTGGGTAAAGGGTCTTGGGTGTTGATCACATTTAATGTGGTCAGTCTCTTGGGCATTGTCCTGTTCAATAGGGCAGTGTCACTCTTCCTTTGGTTGCTGTAACCTCACCATTCTTGTGAGCTAAGGATGGGGGGGGGGGATTTGAGAGCCTGGAGGTGTATTAGTTGAGTCATCAGTAGCCATTGCCTGGCCCTTCTTGGTCCTTCCTTGGGTAGAGAGGGTCTTGGGTGTTGATCACAGGTAATATGGTCAATTTCTTGGGCATTGTTCTGCTTGATAGGGCAGTGTCACTGTTCCTTTGGTTGCTGTAACCTCACCATTCTTGTGAGCTAAGGATGGGGATGGTGGGGGGGGGGGGGAATTGAGAGCCTGGAGGTGTATCTGTTGAGTCATCAGTAGCCATTGCCTGTCCTTCCTTGGTCCTACCTTGAGCGCTGATCATATGTAATATGGTCAGTCTGTAAGGTATTGTCCTGCTTGATAGGACAGTGTCACTGTCCTTTTTCTCTGCCATTCATGAGTAGTCCTTAAACCTTTAGGTATTTTGTATATCACATTGCTTAGCTGGGTTTGTCAAATGTAAATTATCGAAACTCTTAAAGAACAAAAAAAGTCTTTTAAGTTCTTTTGAACGAAGTATCTCTCATTAATCAACTCTTAAGCTTTGAAATTTCCCTCACACACTTTATCACCAGTCTTGAGTTTGCAATATATTTGTGACAAGATTTGTTTATTAAAGTATTTTCAAGGCACAGACTAATAATAAACACCAAATGTTTATTTGGTGTTTTTTTTTATTGTATTAATTGTGAAGAGGAGGGTGTAAAAAATAACAATCTTATGTTGACAAAAAGAAAGGAAATAAATCCAGTTGGAAATTATATAAACCCTTTTTAATATTTACTCTCTCTCTCTCTCTCTCTCTCTCTCTCTCTCTCTCTCTCTCTCTCTCTCTCTCTCTCTCTCTCTGTAGTGGTCTTCTTTTTTTGAATGAGAATACCTTAATATGGTGAAACGGATTGTGTATCTCATACTAAGTTCGTTTGCTGTTAGCGATCAGACAAAAACATTGCACCATTACCCATCACTTAAACTATTATATATTTCCTCATAACCACGTGACAATAATAATTGTAATTTTATAATAGCTGTATCTTCTTGATCAAAACTTTTAAGTGTTTTTACTTTTTCTTATTCTCTTACAATATTGAGGTGTATTAAAAATATCTTCTTTAGTCTGGTTATTCGATCTGTGTTGTTGATATAACTTGAGAAACTATTTTTCGTCTACAATCGAATCTGTTTAGATACGCTGAAGAATGACAATCAGCTGTTTAGTAATCAGCTGTTTAGCACGTACCCACCTCGTTGCCACATCTACACGATATCGTATGGTAGGTGAAGGTTTAGTGAATGATATTAAGGAAAAGTGGCAACAGGCACCTGCCATATGTACGATAATATTTGACTGTAGCCCCGGAAGGAAGTCAGCATTTTCGTTATATAAGCGGTAAGGCTAAACATTTCTTGTAATTATATCTTCGTCCCTATTTATAACTTTACCATATCATCAAATATGCTTTTTATAGAGGCGCAAATGAGTCAAATCGGGTTAAATACCGCAAATTGTTCTGTTTGCTCTAGTTAATGGCGGTATCTGGCAACTCTAAT
This sequence comes from Palaemon carinicauda, assembly GCF_036898095.1. Taxonomy (NCBI): domain Eukaryota; kingdom Metazoa; phylum Arthropoda; class Malacostraca; order Decapoda; family Palaemonidae; genus Palaemon; species Palaemon carinicauda. Next base: position 18,012 of record NW_027170193.1, on the reverse strand, counting down.
GTATCGGGGAAGGGGAGGATGGTATGGTGGTAGGACAAGTCACGGGTTTCGACTGCTATCTTCGTTAATATGACAAGGAAATGTCATTATTGTAATGGAATGTATTTAATTACATTTCCAGATCAATTTTATCAGTTTAGTTATCCGTACAGGTAGGCCTAATAGACTTATTGTTCATTATTTACGCCAATATCAACCGAACCAACTTACGTTCGTTCTGGCGATCTACTCGGCATTTCAAAGGAATATTTTAGCTTAAATAAATACTTTTTCTTTAATGTTTCCATTCTAGAATCATTATATCAACAGCAGAAATTCATTTGAGTAGTCATAGTTAGAAATCTTTCATCATGCACGTATTTTCTTGGCCGAATAACTATCCTAACCTAACAGAACCAATGGGGGTAACACCGAATGGTAGGCCAAGACACTCATTGTAACATAGTAGTTTTTACTTATCAGGAAAAACGTTTAATGGTTACTAAATATGTCATGTGCTTTATTCCCAAAAAGAGTTGGAAAACTTCCCAGATTATTTGAGTAAGGTTATGGCCCTACCAGGTCTCTCTCTCTCTCTCTCTCTCTCTCTCTCTCTCTCTCTCTCTCTCTCTCTCTCTCTCTCTCTCTCTCTCTCTCTCTCTCATGTATATATATATATATATATATATATATATAGATATATATATGTATATACAGTATATATATATATATATATATATATATATATATATATATATATATATATATATATATATATGTACAGTATGTATATATGTGTGTGTATATATATATATATATATATATATATATATATATATATATATATATATATATATATATATATATATATATATACACATATATACATACTGTACATATATATATATATATATATATATATATATATATATATATATATATATATACAGTATATATATATATATATATATATATATATATATATATATATATATATATATATATATATATATATATATATATATATATAGATATATGTATATATATATAGATAAATATATTGCATGTGTATGTATGCAGTACATATACTGTATACTTTGTGGGAATTTTGTATTTTATATATATACATATATATATATATATGTATATATATAATTTTTGTTGTTGTATATGTTTACAGTACGTATGTGTGTTTGTAATAGAACTGCAAACTAAATAAAAAGCAGAAGGTATTGTCAGAATTTGTGGAAAAAGGGGCAGAGGAGGATCTATACCTTTTACAGGTTCAGGCAGAGAGAATACTATACAGGATCTAAATGTTTAAAGGCCACTCGTGAATGGCAGAGGCAAAGGATAGTGACATTGCATGTCTATGCAGGCATCCCCCTGTGCCGGTGTGTTAATTGTGGCCTCCGGTGCAATGAAAGGCAAATGCTCTGAAGGGGAAGAAGTACTCTAGGCCTTTGTTGGGGATGTGCTAGGGACCCCAAGTGTTCTTTGCTTCCCTGAGGAAGCTGAACAGATTGCTTTTGTGACTGTGCTTTGTTATTGACGGACTAACTTGGGTTTTTCTGTTAGGCCCTCTATGACTGCTTTGAGGGGTTTGGATGGCAAGTCTGCCTCTCCCCCAGTAACCCCTGTGTAGCAGATGTGGAGGTTGTGGTGGCACCCATGGTTTTAGGGTATTCAGGGTCTGATAAGTCTGGTTAGGTAAAGGTAAAAGTAAGTCCTAAGTTGAAATGTTTGACTCCCAGTCCCTGGTGTGACCCTAATCACTTTAAAAGTACCAGCCCTCCCCTCTCCTCCCCATGTCCATTTCCCTAACCTTGTGCCAGGGGTTACAAGTCTATGTCCTCCCCCAGTGTGCCTTCCCCCTTCCCCATGTTCAGTGCACCCCAGTTTTGTGGTTCTTGCCGGAGCAATCCATGTAATTTTCAATCATGATTATTGACAATGCTGGTGGTAGTATCTGCAAAACATAATGGTAGTTAAGAACTGACACTAGATTAAATATGATTAATGATAGATTAATTTGGCTTGATATTAGACAATGGTATACATAGGTCATGAGTAAGTACTCATAAAGATAGGTTATAATTTTGATGTTATCCTTTGAATCATTAAGAGGATATAAAACATTGGTTTGCGGGCCTGAAATATATACTGTACTGCGCATGGATAACCGTACTCACGTGATATACACGCTCCAGTCATAAAATATGGAGAGCTGGGTATATATATTAATGGATTTGGTATGATCCCTGATACCGTAATACTAATTTTACATAGTTCACTATACCTGCCTAATGATTTACGTGGGCAGTAGGTGAGAGATGAGCAAGAGTGAAGCTTGGCTTGGACTTCATAACTTCATCTCCCCCAAAGCTTTTAATAGCAGTTACGAGCTTAGTTACTCCATTGACCCAGTCATTGCACACGTGCCAACATGGTTTCCTGGTTATGCAATGAGTGCGTGAGGCAGGTGGTGGGCAGGGTAATGTAGGAATCCCATTGCACCCAGGTGACAAATCACTGGCTAAGGGTAGTACCAACGCATGGACCTCTATGGGGGTAGCTTCATTGGCATTTGGTTGGTTGATGGCACGCTCAAGGGTGATGTTTTACCTGTGAGGGGGTAATTAGAGGTGCGTTAACTGTAGTCCTTTGTGTAGGGGTGGACCCAGTTATGATACTGTAATGTTAATTAATAGAGGGATGAAGGCACGGAGGTTTCTTCGGTTCTGCGTAGTTATCCTACCAGAGCCATCAATCCTGATGTAGTACTTGTCACAAAAAATCTTGACCAGTAGTTTGTGGCCTTGTCACCACTTATCAAATTATTACAGCCATGATCCCATCTCAACCACCCCACACGTCTTTGACTAGAATAGAGTGAAGAGTATCGTCAGCCGCACATGGCGCCCACCAGTGGGATTTCTATGGTAACCAACCATGGTGCAATAGAGCCCAGTTCCTTTTATTATTTTCTAGTCGTAGAAAACGGAACTAGAAATATAACCCTTTTTAAATAACTCGGGTTTGTTTAGCTAGGAAAAATACAAATTGTTTTTGAAATATGTAGTTTTGTATTAGTGTATTTAACTTCCATTAACCTTTCTTTCAATAATCCTGTATTTTGCAGTTGTTTTTATGTGAATACAAACCTTCATAATTAGTTGGTTCACTCTTGATTTATTTAATCATGACCAAAATTGAAAAGTTGTGGGATTCTGGTAAGATTGTATAGTAACCAACTATCCACCCACACTGGAGAGGAGCGGCTTAGTTGGTGACAGAGCTTTACTTATATCCTGGTTGTCTGTGTAGGAGATATGTTGACTGTGCTTTATCTAGTGCTCTACTTTATGCTTTTTCCTTTTGCTTTGTCTGAGTGATCCATGCTTTTCAGAGTTTTCAGAGATGGCTGTGTACAAAAATAAGTCGTGCTTTTTGAAGTACTGATGGGATTGATATTGCTTTGCTTATGGGACACACTGAACTCGAAATCACACTGGCTTTGGCCGTTGTCCACCCATATCATGAAACAGTACAGGTATTCTTAGTTTCAGATTTTGACAATCTTAACAGCTCCCCATCTCTTATGAGGGTGCTCAGTCAGGGAGGCCAGGTTTTTCTTTCAGATATTGTCAATCGAGGGGATTTTTAAGATGTACAGGTACTATCTCTGATAATGTTCAAAATCTCGCCAAAGATACCACCTCGAACACTTATTTGAGTGGCAGTAGATAAACCTCTCTCTTCAGTAACAGAATCAGCGTTGCTGAAGCGATTCTGAAGCGATTCTATTATTCGCCATTATGAGCTCGATTGATTGATTATCAGTTATCTGGCATCCTAACAATACGGGCTTGAATCGAGTCTGGCTTTCCAGTATGGAAAAGCACCGAAGTAAAATCTACTTAGAGAGAAACTAATTAGTTCTCCTAAGAAAACATCTTCCCATTTATTTATCAGATGAATTATGGACATACCATTGGCCGGCCTCTCCTCATTTCAAATTACAGGTTAGTTCTCTCCGTCCAGAGGTGAGTGCACATTTTGGTCCGTAGATACATAAAGGAAGAATAATAAAAATCACTACACTCATGCCTTCCTAGCGCATGCTAACTAAACGCACCACCATTCACACGCATAAACAGTGTAAAACGCCAAGAGAATGCATCGCCATGACCACGTGGGAGATGAGTAGACAACATGCCACCATTTCACTCTCAAGTTGTGTAGATTGGGAGGCTAGATAAACACTTATGCCTGCTAAACAGAGTAAATTAGCAATGACATCTATGTCCTGTTTTGCCACAAAAAACATGATTTTCCTCATTTTAGGAGCTGTGGCCTGGAGGACTTTATGGTGAAAAGGTGGCCGATGCATATCCACTTTTTCTTGTGTAGATATTGCTACACTATAAAAATCAGCCCTCCCAGAGGAGGAGGTCAGGCTCTTCTTATTATTCACTCCCTGGGTGTAAGTATTCCTAATGGGATATACCTGACAGATCTTATCCCCAGAGGTTTTGAGGTCGGTGGAGACAAAACCTTCCCTGCCTCCTCCAACTTATTTTGACTGCTGGTCCTTCAGGGCACACCACAATCCTTTTCAGGTTTTTTCTCCTCAATTTTCAGATACAGTGCTACCTCCTGGTATGAAAATTTTATGAGGCTAAACGAGATGCGAAGATTTTTCCGACTTATTGCAAAAACATTTTCCTTATACAAAACGAGGTACAGTACAATTTTCTCCTGAGACTAATTTTAAAATTTGCACGCCGCCAAACTGTAAGCTCGCCACCATTCTCCCATGCTCCCCTTGGTTCTCTCTCTACTCTGATGCTAGTTACTGCCATATGATCCTGCCCTCCTGGTCAGCATCTATCCCATCATGCATCTATACATCGGCGTTCCTCGGCTATTTCGTTTCAGTAGCGTTATCATTCACATTGAATTTGTGCTGGTGATTTCGCTTTCGTGCTTATAGTTACTGTACTGTATCGAGTAGCATTGAAGAAACATTTATGTCGGTAAGGGACCTTTCTCATATGTCATTTAATTCTTAAAATAAGTTTGTAACGTATTACAATTGATATAATTGTTACTCCGGTCATGTAATCCTTTACTTGGGACTGACCTCTAGGCCTTGGCTATCTTAAGATGTATTTTTCAATATTAAACTTACCCGATGATCATATAGCTGCATCCCTGCTGCCCGACAGAAAAAACCTACGGGCGGAATACGCCAGCGATCGCTATACAGGTGGGGGTGTACATCAACAGCGCCATCTGTCAAGTAGGTACTCAAGTACTCGATGTCAACAAGAACCAATTTTCCCTCTGTCGTGCCACTGGCAAGACCTACTAAATACGCCGTCCCTAACTGGATTTGTTTTCACAACGATTTGGTGAAGTACACTATTCCAGTTTTAAGCTTTCGCTATGCAGGGGTTTTATCTTCATTTCAAAACTTGAACTCGTTTTGGATAGATTTAATTATGGTGACGAAGAGAGTATGGACTCTCTTTCACTTTTAAATGGCCGACCCTTCCCTTAGACGGAAGTGTGTTTAGGTTTTTGGTAATTTTGCTTAACAAGTTATAGATCTATTTATTTTATATCTCTCCGCCTTTATAGGCCTCTTCGATTAACTTTCCATTTATTATAAATTTATAAAAAATTAATTTTTGTTTGTTTATATGCGACCTTTCCTAATAGTAGGCGGTCCTTACTTGGAACCCAAGTTAATTAACATTGAGCCCGTCATATCGTATTTAACCTTTTAAGAATTTAATACTTTTTTTAATTTTAATGTTTTATGAAAGAATTTCTTTGATAGTCTCGTACTGTTTTCAAAGATGAACTAACGTTTAGTTTTTTAGTCTCCGCAGTTGTTGACGTTCAGAACGTTCAACTTGCGCTCTATCGTTACGATAGAGAGAGAGTGTATCACGGTTTCACGTTGCAGTAAGAGTAAACCGATTCTAGCGTTTCGTTCATTCTTTCTTAGCTTAAATGGTTTAAATTCTAAATAAAGGAACTTTTTATTTGGGAAACCTTTCAGTTTTTTCCTTTAGCAAATAACATGTTTTAACGATATATAATTGGGCTCTTCTCTCAGGTGCTAAGTCAAGAGAGAAGAGAGAGAGATAGAGACGGAGGGAGAGAGAGGAGAATAAACGTTTCGTTCAAGCGGGTAACGTTGTTCTCGTTTTTTACTCTTCTCCCTAGTCGCTGTAGGGGAAGAAGGTAAAACGTTTCTAGAGTTTTATTCTTGTTCCCAGGCTTTATGCGGTGAGAGATTGTAAACGTAGTTTATTTGATCTAGTGTTTAGTCTCTTTTCCAGCCACTGAATTCGTTTTTTACTCTTCTCCCTAGTCGCTGCAGGGGAAGAAGGTAAAACGTTTCTAGAGTTTTATTCTTGTTCCCAGGCTTTATGCGGTGAGAGATTGTAAACGTAGTTTATTTGATCTAGTGTTTAGTCTTTTCCAGCCACTGAATTCTTTATCTTTATTTATGTTTTTCTGTTGCATTGTAAAACTGTTTTCGCAATTACTACCTTTTAATGAAGGATAGGATTGCGTGTTTCAGGTAGAAATCAGTTAAAGTCTCGATTTCAGTGAAATAAGTGCAAACAGAAAATCAAAAGTGATAAAGTGATATGCGCAAAGTGTTACAGTGTTGCGTCCGAGGGTTCGTCTGTTCGTGCCAGTTGTTCACCTAGTCCGGGACCTCTTACAAGCTCCCAAGCCCAGGGGAGAAGTAATGTCGAACGACTTATGGGTTCCACAGGCCTTGATCGACGAACAGACGTTTTTTCCCTCCGTGGTTTCGGGCGTATCTACACACGTTGCCGACGTGAGATCGCCCCACCCACACAAAGACGAGAGAGCCCTTTTATTCCTCGTCTGCGGAAGAGGTTTCTCGTAGAAACCATGGACCAAATCTTGCAGCTTTTAAGTGCAAGTCGGTCCCTTCCGCGCAAGTCCAACGGCCTAGGTGTAGCCACTGGGTCAGTTCGGACTCGCTGCAGTCATCCGACGACTGCACACCTCCCAAGAGAGGCAAGGTGGTACCGCAACAGGCAGTAACTCCGTCTGTTGCCGCACCAGCTGTTTTAGACCCTCAGTCACAACGGACAGTAACTCCGTTTGTTGCCGGTTTTTGTAGACCCTAAGTGGTCTTTACTGCAGTCTATGCAGACTCAGTTAGCTGCGGTTATGCAGGAGTTTCGTGCGGAGAAGGTTTACATGCTCTCGTTAGCCTACAACCTGCCACGGTTGTGCGCCCAGCTCACGCTGAGGCTGCCTGCTCCCACACTCCGGCTGCGGAGAGCTCCACCTCCGATGCGCAATCGACCCTGCCAGACGCATGTTAACGTTAGCCGACGTGCGGCTCCCTCCGTTAACATGCGTGAGCTACCGCATCAGCAGTGGGAAGGTGGAGTCAAGCTGCCGTGTTTTGACGCGATGCGTTAGTTTCCGCAACCCACGGCAGTCCCCACCACGCACCACCACTCCGCTTTGGTTGTTGCCTGCTCCCACACTCCGACTGCGGAGAAGGTTGACGATGCACCCGTTTGCCTACAACCTGCCACGGTTGTGCGCCCAGCATGGCTGCCTGCTCCCACACTCTTGTTGTGAGAGCTCCTCCACCCATGCGCAGTCGACCCTGCCAGACGCATGCTGACTCCCACAGACACACGGAGCACTCCGTTGCCGTGCGTGAGCTACCACAAGCTGCCGTGTTTTGACACGGTGTGTCAGCCTCCGCAACCCACTGTGGTTACCGCCACTCGCCCGCTGCAGACTAGTCAGTCAGGAGTTGAGGCTTCCCCACACAGCTTTGGTTGTTGCCAGCTCACAGACTGTCAAGCAGTTACATGACGTTGCCTTCTGGTCTGCTACTAATGCACCAGTGCTGTATGTCCTCACGCACCTGTTGTGGTTGACAGTTCAGTTTTTGACAGTTCACAGACTGTCAAGCAGTTACATAACGTTGCCTTCTGGTCTGCTGCTTATGCACCAGTGAGACCCTCACTGAGATAACCTAGCTTTTCTCGGACATGGTTCCTGTAGATGAGAAAGTGCTGTTCTCCCTCCTTCTGATATTCCTTTGAGGACTCTGTCATTTGGAGAGGAGCCTTAAGCTGCTTAGCCTCCTATGGACTTTAATTAAAGCATAACAATGCTTCCAGGGATGGTAAATGGTTCCGCTTCAGTCGCTAACCCCGTCTGTTGCCACACCTGCTCCCATAGACCCTAATGGGCTTTGTTGCAAGACATGCAGTCCAAGCTTGTGTCCTTGATAGAGGATTTTTTACGGAGAAGAACCTTCTAGCCAACAACCTTCCTACCGGTTGGTTGTACGCCCTGTTGACGCTGAGGTATCCTACTCACGTCCGCCAGTTGAGATGGTTCCTCCACCGGTGCGACCCAGTGTGGGTTGCCAGTCGCACGTTGACGTTAAGCGACTCTCGGAGGTGGTTGTGGACGTTCAGTGTGTCACTAGGAAGACGTTCAACAACCAGCAGAGGTGACTTGTTGTGACGCAGTGCGGCAACCTCAGCAACCCGGTAGGGGGTTGACTGCACAACCCAGACAGTCTAGACAGTTTCGGGTTGACGCTGTACTTCCTCGCGTCCCCATGGTTGACAGTTCACAGACTGTGCAGCAGTACCATGATCTTGTGTCCGGCTCCGTCACGCATCCACCAGTGCGACCGGATTCAGCGAGTCAGACGTTGCCCACTCCGTTGCCGTTTCCTCATCAGTTTCGGATGAGGAACCCTCTGATGAGGACATTGCTGAACAAGACGATCAACCCCCAGCCCTGCTATCCATCCAGAAGATGCTGAAGAAGGAACACTGCCCTGTCAGGCTGTGGATGAGTCTGGTTAGGACACTGTCATCCGTGGTTCAATTTGTGTCACTTGGAAGACTACACCTCCGTCCTCTTCTGTATCATCTAGCTTTTCACTGGAAAAGGACAAGACGCTAGAAGCGGTCTCGATCCCGGTTTCCGGAAAGATAAAGTCTGGTCTGACTTGGTGAAAGGACTTTATCAACCTTTGAAAGGGTCTTCCCCTGACTGTTCAGACTCCCAACCACGTTCTCTTCTCGGACGCATCGGACGTAGGCTGGGGTGCGACATTAGGCGGTAGGGAATGCTCGGGATTATGGAACTCGAGTCAAAGAACAATGCATTTCAACTGCAAGAAGCTTCTGGCAGTACGTCTGACCTGGAAAAGCTTCAGGTCTCTCCTTCAAGGCAAAGTGGTGGAGGTGAACACGGTCAACTCCCTGCTTTGCCGTACATCTCCAAGCAAGGAGGGACCTACTCTCTGACATGGTACGAGTTCGCAAGTGACCTCCTCTCCTGTTCAACAGGTCTAGACTTTTCACTAGTAACGAGGTTCATCCAAGGCAACTTGAATGTCATAGCAGATTGTCTCAGTAGGAAGGGACAAATAATTCCAACATATTGGACCCTCCACAAGGATGTATGCAAGAGACTTTGGGCCACCTGGGGCCTGCCAACCATAGATCTCTTCGCAACCTCGATGACCAAGAGGCTCCCAATACTTTGCTCACCTATCCCGGACCCAGCAGTAGTTCATATAGATGCCTTTCTACTAGATTGGTCTCATCTAGATCTATATGCATTCCCTCCGTTCTAGATTGTCAACAAGGTACTGCAGAAGTTCGCCTCTCACGAAGGGACAAAGTTGACGCTAGTTGCTTCCCTCTGGCCCCCGAGAGAATAACTTACCGAGGTACTTCGATGGCTAGTAGACGTTCCCAGAACACTTCCCCTAAAGGTGGACCTGCTACGTCTGCCACGCGTAAAGAAGGTACTCCAAGGCCTCCACGCTCTTCGTCTGACTGCCTTCAGAATATCGAAAGACTCTCGAGAACTAGAAGTTTTTCGAAGGAGGCAACCAGAGCGATTGCTAGAGCAAGGAGAACATCCACCCTTAGAGTCTACCAATCGAAGTGGGAAATCTTCCGAAACTGGTGCAAGTCAGTTTCCGTATCCTCGACCAGTACCTCTGTAACTCAAATAGCTGACTTCCTCTTATATCTGAGGAAAGAACGATCTCTTTCAGCTCCCACTATCAAGGGTTACAGAAGCATGTTGGCATCAGTCTTCCGTCACAGAGGCTTAGATCTTTCCAACAATAAAGACCTACAGGACCTCCTTAAGTCTTTTGAGACCACGAAGGAGCGTCGTTTGGTTACACCTGGTTGGAATTTAGACGTGGTTCTAAGATTCCTTATGTCAGACAGGTTCGAACCACTTCAATCAGCCTCCCTGAAAGATCTCACCTTTAAGACTCTTTTCCTGATATGCTTAACCACAGCTAAAAGAGTCAGTGAGATTCATGCCTTCAGCAAGAACATCGGATTCTCATCCGAAACGGCTACATGTTCTACAACTTGGTTTTCTAGCCAAACACGAGCTGCCTTCTCGGCCTTGACCAATATCGTTCGATATGCCAAGCTTATCGTATGGTTGGAAATGAACTAGAAAGATTATTATGTCCTGTAAGAGCTCTTAAGTTCTTTTTTAAAAACCTTTACGAGGCCCGTCTGAAGCTTTATGGTGTTCAGTTAAGAATCCTTCTTTGCCTATGTCAGAGAATTCTTTATCCTATTTTATCAGACTGTTAATACGAGAAGCTCATTCCCTTCTGAATGAGGAAGACCAAGCTTGGCTGAAGGTAAGGACACACGAAGTTAGAGCTGTCACAACTTCCGTGGCCTTTAAACAAAATAGATCTCTGCAAAGTATATTCGACGCAACCTATTGGAAAAGCAAATCAGTGTTCGCGTCTTTTATCTTAAGAATGTCCAGTCTCTTTACGAGAACTGCTACACTCTGGGACCATTCGTAGCAACGAGTGCAGTAGTGGTGGGGGCTCCACCACTACAATTCCCTAATTCCAGAACCTTTTTAATCATTCTCTTGAAATATTTTTGGGTTGTCCGGAAGGCTAAGAAGCCTTTCGCATCCTACTTGATTTGGCGGGTGGTCAAAATCATTTCTTGAGAAGCGCCTAGATTAGAGGTTTTGATGAGGACCTTTAGTATGGGTTGCAACCCTTCATACTTCAGCTCCTAGGAGTCGCTCAGCATCCTATGTGGATCGCGAGGCTCAGTAAGGAAGACGTACTTAAAAAGGCAGAGTAATTGTTCAAGTCGTCTTCCTTACCAGGTACTTATTTATTTTATGCTTGTTATTTTGAATAACTGCTAAAATGAAATACGGAATACTTAGCTCATATTATGTCAACATGTAATGCTGGTCTCTACCCACCCCCCTGGGTGTGAATCAGCTATATGATCATCGGGTAAGTTTAATATTGAAAAATGTTATTTTCCTTAGTAAAATAAATTTTTGAATATACTTACCCGATGATCATAAATTAAAGGACCCACCCTTCCTCCCCAATAGAGACCCAGTGGACAGAGGAGAAAATTGGTTCTTGTTGACATCGAGTACTTGAGTACCTACTTGACAGATGGCGCTGTTGATGTACACCCCCACCTGTATAGCGATCGCTGGCGTATTCCGCCCGTAGGTTTTTTCTGTCGGGCAGCAGGGATGCAGCTATATGATCATCGGGTAAGTATATTCAAAAATTTATTTTACTAAGGAAAATAACATTTTTCGTTATCTGGGTTAAGGGTTAAACAGACAAATGCCTGTTACAGGGGACTTTCTCTTACCTAAGGAAGACTCCCCATTTAAATGGTGAGGGTTTGTATTTGCATAGGAACAAACCATAAATCTTCAAGATTTTTCCTACCTATACAACCCAGGTCATTGATTTAATTCGCCTCCTTCCCCTGCAAGTCTTCTTTCTCTTCCTCTTGTTATTTGAAATTTTTATAGTTTTTATGTGAAGGATCTAGTTTGATGGTGTTACTGTTCTTGAAATATTTTATTTTGTTGGTTTATTCTTCTCTTGTAGATTGTTAATATCCTAGTTTCCTCTCCTCACCGGGCCGTTCTTCCCCGTTAGAGCCCTAGGGCTTATAGCATCCTGCTTTTCCACCTAAGGTTATAGCCTAGCTTGTAATTATAATAGTAGTAATAAGTGAAGCTATGTTGTTCACTCGGTCGCTCCTCTCCAGCTTTGATGGGATAGTTGGTAACCATACAGTGTTAACCAGAATCCTTCAATGTTTTAATTCAGGTCGTAACTAAATAAATCGGGTGTAAACCCATATAGAGGATTCAGGTTAGTTTAATTAACATTACCAGTTAATTATTTGCAATTTACTTATGGCTGAAAGTTATAAGACTACTAATTTGTTTTCATTTTTTCAGATTGAATGGAGAAAGAGGGAGAAAGATAGAGAATGCTGCGAGTGTGTTTCGAGGCTGACATAAAATCAGTCTCTATTTATATACAGTATTTATTAATGTTATCAATTAAATATTTTCCCTGTTGGAACAATCAGGCTTATAGCATCCTGATTTTCCAACTAAGTTTGTAGCTTAGTAATAATAATAATAATAATAATAATATCATCATCCATATATATATGTATATGTGTATGATGATGATGATAATAATAATAATAATAATAATAATAATGATAATATTAACAATAATTATGGTAATGATAGAAATAATAATAATAATAATACCCTCCATAAATATTTTGATCTCTCTCTCTCTCTCTCTCTCTCTCTCTCTCTCTCTCTCTCTCTCTCTCTCTCTCTCATTTGTTTTTGTATTTAATGGCCAAATCTAGCTTAGCTAAATGTATAAAAATGCTCATTTCTTTACTTTTTTCCAGATTTGTCATAGCTGCCAGAAAACTCAAGAAGATGAAATACTAAAAGACGAAAATACCTGAAAGCTTCAGGTAAGTCAACTAAATTTGTTCAGTTCTCTCCAGGCTTTTCCTTTCCTCCTCCTGTTAACACCAGGTTCAATGAACCTCTATTTCTACACATCTCTGTATTTAATAGACACCAACATTAATCTCAAAAGCTTCTAATGCATCTCCCACCTACTTAATTAGGCGATATAATCTTTTTCTTTCCTTACGGTATATTTCCGTCTGTAGCAGCTTCTTGTGGAAACCTCTTGTGATAGCTTTTCTTGCAGGACATTTTTAGCATTTTCACATCCAAAACTTGCGATCGCGTTCCCGAATACAATACTGTCATAAAAATTCAATCATCAATTTTTTTTCATCTCTTATTTATCATTACTTCTCCATTTCTGATTTCCCTCAACCATTTCGTTAAGCAAAATATCATCTCCTTTCCCTCTACTTGGTTGATGACCTACCCCCTCCTATTGGAGCTATCATTGTTAGCTGTTAGCAGTTCCGTAGGGTCTTTGCAGTGCCTTATTGGCACATCCCTTGCATTAGTAACCTCGCCTCTCTCTTGTAGTGATTTACACTTTCTCAATCTACCAACGGCACTCCTTTCCACACCTTGGTACTCACTCGATATCTTCATTCAAATAAAGTTCCCCACAAGTATTACCATTCATTGTTAATTTCGTCATATTCAGCTCTTGGATGTACAAAATATTTTTCTAATTCTTTTCCTCGACCACACACAAATTATCCTCCTCCATCATCAGCCTTGCAAATATGATATTTTCACCTTACTTTGTTTATAGAGGTATACTGAAAATATCTATCGTATTCACTTCACCTTTACCTGTACATCTCTTAAATTCAAACACATTCCTTAACTCATGTGCATATCTAACCAGTATCAATCCTATCAACTCATTCGATACCATTTCACATCAGTTTCACACATGCATCACATTCACTCCAAACACACACAGGATGATTCTCCCAGTTGAACGCTTACTAATTTTCCTAATATCTTATATTACCTAATCACTCCCTCCTACATACATCTGTAACATGCCCATCTGCGCCATGTTCAGTAAACTTGCCACATAGCTCTTTGCATGATGCCCATCCTAACCACAACTATGATTCACACGTGAGATTACACCAACGTCCACTTTTTATATACCCAGTCATACTACACCGATAACATTTGACAATTGTCTCTTCCTTACACTAGCTAATAAGGTGTCATTTTCACCACACCTGAAACATGCATGTAATGCCAATCTACAATAATTCTTCTTTTTTCTACTTTCCAGGATTCATAACGCTTCTCAAGGCTTCGTGTACTTGACCTACCTTCCTTAACACTAGCACTTTCCTCCCCTTCTATCAACTACTCCCTTCTGACAATGCTATATCCTGGTCTTTGAAACCCAATCTCAGTTGTATAATCCATTCTGGCCTGGTGGTGTATTTATATGTCCTTTACTCACTATTCAAGATGAACTCGATGTTAGGCCAGTAAAAAAAAACACCAGGACTCACCTCTAATTGCAACAGAAATAAAACCAGTGTTATTCGTTGAATAAAGGGTCCTTATAACATACTTAGAACCAAAGAATTGTCAGATTGGAACATAGTGAAGTAACAGGAGGATTTTTTTTTTTTTTTTTTTTTTTACCATATTTTAACTTTGTGCACCTTCAAATCATCATAACTTCTTAACTAATCAAGATAATCCAAAAAGAAGAACTCTTTTACTTATACTTGTTTAATCTTTCAAGTAAAAGTGTTGATACAGAGCTATAAAACAACACGTGCGAACCTCGCTGGTGCTAGGAAAGAATGTGGGAGGGAGCGTTGGGAAGGGTATGGGGGGGGGGTAGTCGTAGTAGAAGGCAGTAGTCGGATGTAGAACGGCACCTCGTAGTTCCGGGGGATATTGAAGAAGGAGAGGTCTAACTGATGAGGGACCTAGGGTCGTGGTTCTAACACGCCCCAGTTACTATACCGACACTCTGTTAAAGTGAGCGAGCTGGGTTTATTCCTGGCATTCCATGCATCTTTTTTCTTTGATATATTTAGCAGTATTTATGCCTTAGAAATGGTGCTATAAGGAGCATTTTACGAAGCGACACAGGTCGAGCCTAGAAAATGAGTTAACTCCTACTCCTCCCCCCCCACTTTCTGCTCATACTGTACATAGTTCCACAATAAAGTTGTTTATTACAGAGTAAAATAAAACTCCTAATCCCAAGTTCTTTCTCTCACCATGTCTGCTCAGTCATCCTTAATGTCATCACAAACCTAGATAATAGTACTGTCAATACAGGAGTTAAGTCAAATAGTTTTTTCTTTATGCCATATTTTTTACTTGTTCCACAGAACAAACGGTAGTCCTTATATGAAAATGATTTTTTGGAGCAAAAGGTAGGAACTATCACTGCTTGAAGAACGTCGGTTGAACTGTTCAGTTTCACTCAGATGAAAAAAAATATTCTCGCATTCTGTGAAAATCACTCGGTTTCACGACAATACTGAATTCACATTAAAGAATTACTTTAGCTATGCCCTCACAACCTTTATCACCCAGTGTGGCCCGTGCTTCCTCTGTCAGGTTCGTATTACAAAATTTGTTATCTACCATGATGACCCTGAAAAGAAATGCTTGAATATTAGTATAGGCCTAAAGAAAATCTTTATTGGAAAATATCCACCTAATAATGAATGTCATACATGCTACACAGACATCCTAGCCTTAGAATCCCATACCTGGACATGCCATATCATACACACGTAGCTTAGAACACCGAATATGTCTTGAGAACTTCATGTGAAGTGTTGCTGTATGTTGTTCGTATGGTCATGAAATCCTAAAAGTTCAACCCCTTAAAAAAAAGATTTTGTTCCACCGAAAAGATTTTGTTGAACTTTTTATATATTGCGGAGGATACCCTACTGACCAAACTGCAAAAAATTTAGTTTCTGTTGCAATTGGTGGTGAGTTAACGGGAAATATGTCTGCTGTGTTTCATGTTCAATGCCTGATTTTATATCTCTCTGATTTCATTCTCTCAAGTGACTTTATATTCTTTTGCTGTTTGTTTCCTCTTCAGCTATATTGGTTGTGTAGCTTCTCTCTAACACTTGTACATACACCGTTCTACCTTGCTTCCAAAAGGCCATCATTTTATTTCCTAATGATACCTGTAGACTTCTGCCATCTTATATTACCCTTCTCCTCTTTTAGATATGCTTCAGTGTTCATATTCATCTCTTATACCTAGATAATTGTCCTTATAAATTACTGTGACTTCTTTGTTTCCTGTAAGAAATTCTTACTGTTTTACAGTCTCATTTATGATAGTCATTGCTTGTCTTCGTCTAGTTATACAAACTTACTTGCACCTACCTTTGCCTTGCATTGATCTTTCACTATCATTTCCCTTCTTTCTCATCTGCTTTTATGTTTCCCTTTCAATGCCTGCAATCTCTCTAATCTCTTGTGTCTTATAGCCTTATGTTTGGCTGTTGGCCCATCATGGACGTGTTCAATGTACAGTCTTTACATCCTCTACTTGGCTCTTTAGATTTTTGGTTCTTTCATCATTTTCTACCCTTTTCATTGATTTATTCCAGCCTTTATCTATATCTTTTATACTGTAGTCTTATAAGCCCTATAAGCCCTTTGACTCATTTGTTTCAATTCCCAAGAGGAAATCCCATTTACTTTGGGCTCCATATCCTGTTCTGCTGTAACATCAACTCCTTGTATTATGATTTTGTCCTTTCTTTTTCACATTCACCTTTCAGTTCTTGAGTTGTTTTGTAGCTTATAATCACTCATTCCATAATACTCTATTTGAATTGTAACTCTGGTCTCACTTGTAATTCCAGTTCCTACCTTTAAGCTTACGTAGTTTTTATAAACATCTGGTACATAATTAATATACTGTTGGTTGCTAATGTCAACTGCTTACTGGTTAATTTTGAGTAGTTTTTTCTTTATGTATTGTATTGCAATTGATTTTCTTACTATATTTTTCATATTTTTGTATACCTATATTCCCATTTTCATTCTTTCTAGGAGACAGGTGTTGACACCATTCTTTGAGTCTCTCTCCTAACCATCCTCTCCTCTTAAAGAACCTAAATTTCTTTAACCGGAAAAACACTTGTCTCTACTTTCTAATTAATCATTTTACATGTTTGTCAAGCAATCTGGATTTCTTCTCTCTCCTATCAGCCAAAACTAATTTATCGAAAGCATTAGTCACATTCTTTAGGAGACTTCTGGGTTACTATGTACCAAAATCTAACACACTTCTACTTATACTTTATTCACAGTTTTACAATATCTGACACACTTCTACTTATACTTTATTCACAGTTTTACCTAGAATATTAACCTAAGGCTGGAACTTGCCCTCTATTTTTACAATAATTCTATGCCGGTAAATACTAACCTAACCTAACCTAACATATTTTCCATTGAAAACTGTGTTTTACTTGGTCAAAACTAGAAAAAGCCATGATATTTACCATACCTAACCTCTATTAATTTCACCAATCCTCTTTTCCGTAAACATACCACTAAATGTCTTGCTTATCCACAAACAAAAACACCTCACATTTGAATATAAATATACCATGGGAAGACACTAACACTTTGGACTGAAACAATCATATCATAACACGATACTATATTTTCATCTTACAGTAATATTGTAGGGTTGTTTACTTCCCTTATAGAAATTCTCATTCCATTGGTTAATGAGGATATTTCACAATATTGTTTCCCTCCTGATAGTTTTATTCGACTGGCCAATACAATACACAACAGTCACCCAAACAAATCGTAATATTTTCTTCGCCAAAAAAAAAAACTCATTTTCATTTCAACTCGCCTTCCTATTCATACCTTCGGTTTTACTTACAATAGTTGATAAATGCTTATCATCCTCACTATTACTGTAATTAGCCTTCTTTCATCCTAACTCTGTTAAACACTTTGACAATCTTTCTATCTTACAGAATTGAGAGGTACAGTGAACCCCTCGCTACTTCGCGGTTCGACCAGGGGATTCACCACTTCGCTTTTCATAACCCATATATAATATTGGTAAAACAAAATTGACATACTGTACTGAATAATCAATATAATCGATGCAAAAACTAACCT
>NW_027170192.1:0-29469 GCF_036898095.1 Palaemon carinicauda | reverse complement strand
ACCCATCTTCACCATCGTAGCTAATTGGTAGTTTGTTACTTGGCATTCAATTAATGATAAATTTTGCACATTTTTACGTGTTTTTCATATTCAAATAAGCCATATATATTTTTGATACATTAATGTCTGGATTCTCTTATCGACCTCGGGATCAGAGCCCCAGGCGAAATCACACAAAGACAAGAGCTTGGCTCCGGCCGGGAGTCGAACCCTGGTCGGCAAGCTTGTATAGACAGTGACTAAGCCACTTGGCCAAGAAGAAAGATAAAAGTCAATGACAATTCTTCTGTACTTATACCTGTCGAATTCAGGTATTTTGTACTTAGAATTGAAATCAACATATCTTCACCATCGTAGCTAATTGGTAGTTTGTTACTTGGCATTCAATTAATGATAAATTTTGCACATTTTTACGTGTTTTTCATATTCAAATAAGCCATATATATTTTTGATACATTAATGTCTGGATTCTCTTAACGACCCTCGGGATCAGAGCCCCAGGCGAAATCACACAAAGACAAGAGCTTGGCTCCGGCCGGGAATCGAACCCTGGTCGGCAAGCTTGTATAGACAGTGACTAAGCCACTTGGCCACGAAGAAAGATAAAAGTCAATGACAATTCTTCTGTACTTATACCTGTCGAATTCAGGTATTTTGTACTTAGAATTGAAATCAACCCCATCTTCACCATCGTAGCTAATTGGTAGTTTGTTACTTGGCATTCAATTAATGATAAATTTTGCACATTTTTACGTGTTTTTCATATTCAAATAAGCCATATATATTTTTGATACATTAATGTCTGGATTCTCTTAACGACCTCGGGATCAGAGCCCCAGGCGAAATCACACAAAGACAAGAGCTTGGCTCCGGCCGGGAATCGAACCCTGGTCGGCAAGCTTGTATAGACAGTGACTAAGCCACTTGGCCACGAAGAAAGATAAAAGTCAATGACAATTCTTCTGTACTTATACCTGTCGAATTCAGGTATTTTGTACTTAGAATTGAAATCAACCCATCTTCACCATCGTAGCTAATTGGTAGTTTGTTACTTGGCATTCAATTAATGATAAAATTTTGCACATTTTTACGTGTTTTTCATATTCAAATAAGCCATATATATTTTTGATACATTAATGTCTGGATTCTCTTAACGACCTCGGGATCAGAGCCCCAGGCGAAATCACAAAAAGACAAGAGCTTGGCTCCGGCCGGGAATCGAACCCTGGTCGGCAAGCTTGTATAGACAGTGACTAAGCCACTTGGCCACGAAGAAAGATAAAAGTCAATGACAATTCTTCTGTACTTATACCTGTCGAATTCAGGTATTTTGTACTTAGAATTGAAATCAACCCATCTTCACCATCGTAGCTAATTGGTAGTTTGTTACTTGGCATTCAATTAATGATAAATTTTGCACATTTTTACGTGTTTTTCATATTCAAATAAGCCATATATATTTTTGATACATTAATGTCTGGATTCTCTTAACGACCTCGGGATCAGAGCCCCAGGTGAAATCACACAAAGACAAGAGCTTGGCTCCGGCCGGGAATCGAACTCTGGTCGGCAAGCTTGTATAGACAGTGACTAATCCTCTTGCCACGAAGAAAGATAAAAGTCAATGACAATTCTTCTGTACTTATACCTGTCGAATTCAGGTATTTTGTACTTAGAATTGAAATCAACCCATCTTCACCATCGTAGCTTATTGGTAGTTTGTTACTTGGCATTCAATTAATGATAAATTTTGCACGTTTTTACGTGTTTTTCATATTCAAATAAGCCATATATATTTTTGATACATTAATGTCTGGATTCTCTTAACGACCTCGGGATCAGAGCCCCAGGCGAAATCACACAAAGACAAGAGCTTGGCTCCGGCCGGGAATCGAACCCTGTTCGGCAAGCTTGTATAGACAGTGACTAAGCCACTTGGCCACGAAGAAAGATAAAAGTCAATGACAATTCTTCTGTACTTATACCTGTCGAATTCAGGTATTTTGTACTTAGAATTGAAATCAACCCATCTTCACCATCGTAGCTAATCGGTAGTTTGTTACTTGGCATTCAATTAATGATAAATTTTGCACATTTTTACGTGTTTTTCATATTCAAATAAGCCATATATATTTTTGATACATTAATGTCTGGATTCTCTTAACGACCTCGGGATCAGAGCCCCAGGCGAAATCACACAAAGACAAGAGCTTGGCTCCGGCCGGGAATCGAACCCTGGTCGGCAAGCTTGTATAGACAGTGATTAAGCCACTTGGCCACGAAGAAAGATAAAAGTCAATGACAATTCTTCTGTACTTATACCTGTCGAATTCAGGTATTTTGTACTTAGAATTGAAATCAACCCATCTTCACCATCGTAGCTAATTGGTAGTTTGTTACTTGGCATTCAATTAATGATAAATTTTGCACATTTTTACGTGTTTTTCATATTCAAATAATCCTTATATATTTTTGATACATTAATGTCTGGATTCTCTTAACGACCTCGGGATCAGAGCCCCAGGCGAAATCACACAAAGACAAGAGCTTGGCTCCGGCCGGGAATCGAACCCTGGTCGGCAAGCTTGTATAGACAGTGACTAAGCCACTTGGCCACGAAGAAAGATAAAAGTCAATGACAATTCTTCTGTACTTATACCTGTCGAATTCAGGTATTTTGTACTTAGAATTGAAATCAACCCATCTTCACCATCGTAGCTAATCGGTAGTTTGTTACTTGGCATTCAATTAATGATAAATTTTGCACATTTTTACGTGTTTTTCTTATTCAAATAAGCCATATATATTTTTGATACATTAATGTCTGGATTCTCTTAACGACCTCGGGATCAGAGCCCCAGGCGAAATCACACAAAGACAAGAGCTTGGCTCCGGCCGGGAATCGAACCCTGGTCGGCAAGCTTGTATAGACAGTGACTAAGCCTCTTGGCCACGAAGAAAGATAAAAGTCAATGACAATTCTTCTGTACTTATACCTGTCGAATTCAGGTATTTTGTACTTAGAATTGAAATCAACCCATCTTCACCATCGTAGCTAATTGGTAGTTTGTTACTTGGCATTCAATTAA
This sequence comes from Palaemon carinicauda, assembly GCF_036898095.1. Lineage (NCBI taxonomy): Eukaryota > Metazoa > Arthropoda > Malacostraca > Decapoda > Palaemonidae > Palaemon > Palaemon carinicauda. Next base: position 26,380 of record NW_027170192.1, on the reverse strand, counting down.
TGATAAATTTTGCACATTTTTACGTGTTTTTCATATTCAAATAAGCCATATATATTTTTGATACATTAATGTCTGGATTCTCTTAACGACCTCGGGATCAGAGCCCCAGGCGAAATCACACAAAGACAAGAGCTTGGCTCCGGCCGGGAATCGAACCATTGTCGGCAAGCTTGTATAGACAGTGACTAAGCCATTTGGCCACGAAGAAAGATAAAAGTCAATGACAATTCTTCTGTACTTATACCTGTCGAATTCAGGTATTTTGTACTTAGAATTGAAATCAAACCATCTTCACCATCGTAGCTAATTGGTAGTTTGTTACTTGGCATTCAATTAATGATAAATTTTTGCATATTTTTACGTGTTTTTCATATTCAAATAAGCCATATATATTTTTGATACATCAATGTCTGGATTCTCTTAACGACCCTCGGGATCAGAGCCCCAGGCGAAATCACACAAAGACAAGAGCTTGGCTCCGGCCGGGAATCGAACCCTGGTTGGCAAGCTTGTATAGACAGTGACTAAGCCACTTGGCCACGAAGAAAGATAAAAGTCAATGACAATTCTTCTGTACTTATACCTGTCGAATTCAGGTATTTTGTACTTAGAATTGAAATCAACCCATCTTCACCATCGTAGCTAATTGGTAGTTTGTTACTTGGCATTCAATTAATGATAAATTTTGCACATTTTTACGTGTTTTTTCATATTCAAATAAGCCATATATATTTTTGATACATTAATGTCTGGATTCTCTTATCGACCTCAAGATCAGAGCCCCCAGGCGAAATCACACAAAGACAAGGGCTTGGCTCCGGCCGGGAGTCGAACCCTGGTCGGCAAGCTTGTATAGACAGTGACTAAGCCACTTGGCCACGAAGAAAGATAAAAGTCAATGACAATTCTTCTGTACTTATACCTGTCGAATTCAGGTATTTTGTACTTAGAATTGAAATCAACCTATCTTCACCATCGTAGCTAATTGGTAGTTTGTTACTTGGCATTCAATTAATGATAAATTTTGCACATTTTTACGTGTTTTTCATATTCAAATAAGCCATATATATTTTTGATACATTAATGTCTGGATTCTCTTAACGACCTCGGGATCAGAGCCCCAGGCGAAATCACACAAAGACAAGAGCTTGGCTCCGGCCGGAATCGAACCCTGGTCGGCAAGCTTGTATAGACAGTGACTAAGCCACTTGGCCACGAAGAAAGATAAAAGTCAATGACAATTCTTCTGTACTTATACCTGTCGAATTCAGGTATTTTGTACTTAGAATTGAAATCAACCCATCTTCACCATCGTAGCTAATTGGTAGTTTGTTACTTGGCATTCAATTAATGATAAATTTTGCACATTTTTACGTGTTTTTCATATTCAAATAAGCCATATATATTTTTGATACATTAATGTCTGGATTCTCTTAACGACCTCGGGATCAGAGCCCCAGGCGAAATCACACAAAGACAAGAGCTTGGCTCCGGCCAGGAATTGAACCCTGGTCGGCAAGCTTGTATAGACAGTGACTAAGCCACTTGGCCACAAAGAAAGATAAAAGTCAATGACAATTCTTCTGTACTTATACCTGTCGAATTCAGGTATTTTGTACTTAGAATTGAAATCAACCCCATCTTCACCATCGTAGCTAATTGGTAGTTTGTTACTTGGCATTCAATTAATGATAAATTTTGCACATTTTTACGTGTTTTTCATATTCAAATAAGCCATATATATTTTTGATACATTAATGTCTGGATTCTCTTAACGACCTCGGGATCAGAGCCCCAGGCGAAATCACACAAAGACAAGAGCTTGGCTCCGGCCGGGAATCGAACCCTGGTCCGCAAGCTTGTATAGACAGTGACAAAGCCACTTGGCCACGAAGAAAGATAAAAGTCAATGACAATTCTTCTGTACTTATACCTGTCGAATTCAGGTATTTTGTACTTAGAATTGAAATCAACCCATCTTCACCATCGTAGCTAATTGGTAGTTTGTTACTTGGCATTCAATTAATGATAAATTTTGCACATTTTTACGTGTTTTTCATATTCAAATAAGCCATATATATTTTTGATACATTAATGTCTGGATTCTCTTAACGCCCTCGGGATCAGAGCCCCAGGCGAAATCACACAAAGACAAGAGCTTGGCTCCGGCCGGGAATCGAACCCTGGTCGGCAAGCTTGTATAGACAGTGACTAAGCCACTTGGCCACGAAGAAAGATAAAAGTCAATGACAATTCTTCTGTACTTATACCTGTCGAATTCAGGTATTTTGTACTTAGAATTGAAATCAACCCATCTTCACCATCGTAGCTAATTGGTAGTTTGTTACTTGGCATTCAAATAATGATAAATTTTGCACATTTTTACGTGTTTTTCATATTCAAATAAGCCATATATTTTTTTGATACATTAATGTCTGGATTCTCTTAACGACCTCGGGATCAGAGCCCCAGGCGAAATCACACAAAGACAAGAGCTTGGCTCCGGCCGGGAATCGAACCCTGGTCGGTAAGCTTGTATAGACAGTGACTAAGCCTCTTGGCCACGAAGAAAGATAAAAGTCAATGACAATTCTTCTGTACTTATACCTGTCGAATTCAGGTATTTTGTACTTAGAATTGAAATCAACCCATCTTCACCATCGTAGCTAATTGGTAGTTTGTTACTTGGCATTCAATTAATGATAAATTTTGCACATTTTTACGTGTTTTTCATATTCAAATAAGCCATATATATTTTTGATACATTAATGTCTGGATTCTCTTAACGACCTCGGGATCAGAGCCCCAGGCGAAATCACACAAAGACAAGAGCTTGGCTCCGGCCGGGAATCGAACCCTGGTCGGCAAGCTTGTATAGACAGTGACTAAGCCACTTGGCCACGAAAAAAGATAAAAGTCAATGACAATTCTTCTGTACTTATACCTGTCGAATTCAGGTATTTTGTACTTAGAATTGAAATCAACCCATCTTCACCATCGTAGCTAATTGGTAGTTTGTTACTTGGCATTCAATTAATGATAAATTTTGCACATTTTTACGTGTTTTTCATATTCAAATAAGCCATATATATTTTTGATACATTAATGTCTGGATTCTCTTAACGACCTCGGGATCAGAGCCCCAGGCGAAATCACACAAAGACAAGAGCTTGGCTCCGGCCGGGAATCGAACCCTGGTCGGCAAGCTTGTATAGACAGTGACTAAGCCACTTGGCCACGAAGAAAGATAAAAGTCAATGACAATTCTTCTGTACTTATACCTGTCGAATTCAGGTATTTTGTACTTAGAATTGAAATCAACCCATCTTCACCATCGTAGCTAATTGGTAGTTTGTTACTTGGCATTCAATTAATGATAAATTTTGCACATTTTTACGTGTTTTTCATATTCAAATAAGCCATATATATTTTTGATACATTAATGTCTGGATTCTCTTAACGACCTCGGGATCAGAGCCCCAGGCGAAATCACACAAAGACAAGAGCTTGGCTCCGGCCGGGAATCGAACCCTGGTCGGCAAGCTTGTATAGACAGTGACTAAGCCACTTGGCCACGAAGAAAGATAAAAGTCAATGACAATTCTTCTGTACTTATACCTGTCGAATTCAGGTATTTTGTACTTAGAATTGAAATCAACCCATCTTCACCATCGTAGCTAATTGGTAGTTTGTTACTTGGCATTCAATTAATGATAAATTTTGCACATTTTTACGTGTTTTTCATATTCAAATAAGCCATATATATTTTTGATACATTAATGTCTGGATTCTCTTAACGACCTCGGGATCAGAGCCCCAGGCGAAATCACACAAAGACAAGAGCTTGGCTCCGGCCGGGAATCGAACCCTGGTCGGCAAGCTTGTATAGACAGTGACTAAGCCACTTGGCCACGAAGAAAGATAAAAGTCAATGACAATTCTTCTGTACTTATACCTGTCGAATTCAGGTATTTTGTACTTAGAATTGAAATCAACCCATCTTCACCATCGTAGCTAATCGGTAGTTTGTTACTTGGCATTCAATTAATGATAAATTTTGCACATTTTTACGTGTTTTTCATATTCAAATAAGCCATATATATTTTTGATACATTAATGTCTGGATTCTCTTAACGACCTCGGGATCAGAGCCCCAGGCGAAATCACACAAAGACAAGAGCTTGGCTCCGGCCGGGAATCGAACCCTGGTCGGCAAGCTTGTATAGACAGTGACTAAGCCACTTGGCCACGAAGAAAGATAAAAGTCAATGACAATTCTTCTGTACTTATACCTGTCGAATTCAGGTATTTTGTACTTAGAATTGAAATCAACCCATCTTCACCATCGTAGCTAATTGGTAGTTTGTTACTTGGCATTCAATTAATGATAAATTTTGCACATTTTTACGTGTTTTTCATATTCAAATAATCCTTATATATTTTTGATACATTAATGTCTGGATTCTCTTAACGACCTCGGGATCAGAGCCCCAGGCGAAATCACACAAAGACAAGAGCTTGGCTCCGGCCGGGAATCGAACCCTGGTCGGCAAGCTTGTATAGACAGTGACTAAGCCACTTGGCCACGAAGAAAGATAAAAGTCAATGACAATTCTTCTGTACTTATACCTGTCGAATTCAGGTATTTTGTACTTAGAATTGAAATCAACCCATCTTCACCATCGTAGCTAATTGGTAGTTTGTTACTTGGCATTCAATTAATGATAAATTTTGCACATTTTTACGTGTTTTTCATATTCAAATAAGCCATATATATTTTTGATACATTAATGTCTGGATTCTCTTAACGACCTCGGGATCAGAGCCCCAGGCGAAATCACACAAAGACAAGAGCTTGGCTCCGGCCGGGAATCGAACCCTGGTCGGCAAGCTTGTATAGACAGTGACTAAGCCACTTGGCCACGAAGAAAGATAAAAGTCAATGACAATTCTTCTGTACTTATACCTGTCGAATTCAGGTATTTTGTACTTAGAATTGAAATCAACCCATCTTCACCATCGTAGCTAATTGGTAGTTTGTTACTTGGCATTCAATTAATGATAAATTTTGCACATTTTTACGTGTTTTTCATATTCAAATAAGCCATATATATTTTTGATACATTAATGTCTGGATTCTCTTAACGACCTCGGGATCAGAGCCCCAGGCGAAATCACACAAAGACAAGAGCTTGGCTCCGGCCGGGAATCGAACCCTGGTCGGCAAGCTTGTATAGACAGTGACTAAGCCACTTGGCCACGAAGAAAGATAAAAGTCAATGACAATTCTTCTGTACTTATACCTGTCGAATTCAGGTATTTTGTACTTAGAATTGAAATCAACCCATCTTCACCATCGTAGCTAATTGGTAGTTTGTTACTTGGCATTCAATTAATGATAAATTTTGCACATTTTTACGTGTTTTTCATATTCAAATAAGCCATATATATTTTTGATACATTAATGTCTGGATTCTCTTAACGACCTCGGGATCAGAGCCCCAGGCGAAATCACACAAAGACAAGAGCTTGGCTCCGGCCGGGAATCGAACCCTGGTCGGCAAGCTTGTATAGACAGTGACTAAGCCACTTGGCCACGAAGAAAGATAAAAGTCAATGACAATTCTTCTGTACTTATACCTGTCGAATTCAGGTATTTTGTACTTAGAATTGAAATCAACCCATCTTCACCATCGTAGCTAATTGGTAGTTTGTTACTTGGCATTCAATTAATGATAAATTTTGCACATTTTTACGTGTTTTTCATATTCAAATAAGCCATATATATTTTTGATACATTAATGTCTGGATTCTCTTAACGACCTCGGGATCAGAGCCCCAGGCGAAATCACACAAAGACAAGAGCTTGGCTCCGGCCGGGAATCGAACCCTGGTCGGCAAGCTTGTATAGACAGTGACTAATCCTTTTGGCCACGAAGAAAGATAAAAGTCAATGACAATTCTTCTGTACTTATACCTGTCGAATTCAGGTATTTTGTACTTAGAATTGAAATCAACCCATCTTCACCATCGTAGCTAATTGGTAGTTTGTTACTTGGCATTCAATTAATGATAAATTTTGCACATTTTTACGTGTTTTTCATATTCAAATAAGCCATATATATTTTTGATACATTAATGTCTGGATTCTCTTAACGACCTCGGGATCAGAGCCCCAGGCGAAATCACACAAAGACAAGAGCTTGGCTCCGGCCGGGAATCGAACCCTGGTCGGCAAGCTTGTATAGACAGTGACTAAGCCACTTGGCCACGAAGAAAGATAAAAGTCAATGACAATTCTTCTGTACTTATACCTGTCGAATTCAGGTATTTTGTACTTAGAATTGAAATCAACCCATCTTCACCATCGTAGCTAATTGGTAGTTTGTTACTTGGCATTCAATTAATGATAAATTTTGCACATTTTTACGTGTTTTTCATATTCAAATAAGCCATATATATTTTTGATACATTAATGTCTGGATTCTCTTAACGACCTCGGGATCAGAGCCCCAGGCGAAATCACACAAAGACAAGAGCTTGGCTCCGGCCGGGAATCGAACCCTGGTCGGCAAGCTTGTATAGACAGTGACTAAGCCACTTGGCCACGAAGAAAGATAAAAGTCAATGACAATTCTTCTGTACTTATACCTGTCGAATTCAGGTATTTTGTACTTAGAATTGAAATCAACCCATCTTCACCATCGTAGCTAATTGGTAGTTTGTTACTTGGCATTCAATTAATGATAAATTTTGCACATTTTTACGTGTTTTTCATATTCAAATAAGCCATATATATTTTTGATACATTAATGTCTGGATTCTCTTAACGACCTCGGGATCAGAGCCCCAGGCGAAATCACACAAAGACAAGAGCTTGGCTCCGGCCGGGAATCGAACCCTGGTCGGCAAGCTTGTATAGACAGTGACTAAGCCACTTGGCCACGAAGAAAGATAAAAGTCAATGACAATTCTTCTGTACTTATACCTGTCGAATTCAGGTATTTTGTACTTAGAATTGAAATCAACCCATCTTCACCATCGTAGCTAATTGGTAGTTTGTTACTTGGCATTCAATTAATGATAAATTTTGCACATTTTTACGTGTTTTTCATATTCAAATAAGCCATATATATTTTTGATACATTAATGTCTGGATTCTCTTAACGACCTCGGGATCAGAGCCCCAGGCGAAATCACACAAAGACAAGAGCTTGGCTCCGGCCGGGAATCGAACCCTGGTCGGCAAGCTTGTATAGACAGTGACTAAGCCACTTGGCCACGAAGAAAGATAAAAGTCAATGACAATTCTTCTGTACTTATACCTGTCGAATTCAGGTATTTTGTACTTAGAATTGAAATCAACCCATCTTCACCATCGTAGCTAATTGGTAGTTTGTTACTTGGCATTCAATTAATGATAAATTTTGCACATTTTTACGTGTTTTTCATATTCAAATAAGCCATATATATTTTTGATACATTAATGTCTGGATTCTCTTAACGACCTCGGGATCAGAGCCCCAGGCGAAATCACACAAAGACAAGAGCTTGGCTCCGGCCGGGAATCGAACCCTGGTCGGCAAGCTTGTATAGACAGTGACTAAGCCACTTGGCCACGAAGAAAGATAAAAGTCAATGACAATTCTTCTGTACTTATACCTGTCGAATTCAGGTATTTTGTACTTAGAATTGAAATCAACCCATCTTCACCATCGTAGCTAATTGGTAGTTTGTTACTTGGCATTCAATTAATGATAAATTTTGCACATTTTTACGTGTTTTTCATATTCAAATAAGCCATATATATTTTTGATACATTAATGTCTGGATTCTCTTAACGACCTCGGGATCAGAGCCCCAGGCGAAATCACACAAAGACAAGAGCTTGGCTCCGGCCGGGAATCGAACCCTGGTCGGCAAGCTTGTATAGACAGTGACTAAGCCACTTGGCCACGAAGAAAGATAAAAGTCAATGACAATTCTTCTGTACTTATACCTGTCGAATTCAGGTATTTTGTACTTAGAATTGAAATCAACCCATCTTCACCATCGTAGCTAATTGGTAGTTTGTTACTTGGCATTCAATTAATGATAAATTTTGCACATTTTTACGTGTTTTTCATATTCAAATAAGCCATATATATTTTTGATACATTAATGTCTGGATTCTCTTAACGACCTCGGGATCAGAGCCCCAGGCGAAATCACACAAAGACAAGAGCTTGGCTCCGGCCGGGAATCGAACCCTGGTCGGCAAGCTTGTATAGACAGTGACTAAGCCACTTGGCCACGAAGAAAGATAAAAGTCAATGACAATTCTTCTGTACTTATACCTGTCGAATTCAGGTATTTTGTACTTAGAATTGAAATCAACCCATCTTCACCATCGTAGCTAATTGGTAGTTTGTTACTTGGCATTCAATTAATGATAAATTTTGCACATTTTTACGTGTTTTTCATATTCAAATAAGCCATATATATTTTTGATACATTAATGTCTGGATTCTCTTAACGACCTCGGGATCAGAGCCCCAGGCGAAATCACACAAAGACAAGAGCTTGGCTCCGGCCGGGAATCGAACCCTGGTCGGCAAGCTTGTATAGACAGTGACTAAGCCACTTGGCCACGAAGAAAGATAAAAGTCAATGACAATTCTTCTGTACTTATACCTGTCGAATTCAGGTATTTTGTACTTAGAATTGAAATCAACCCATCTTCACCATCGTAGCTAATTGGTAGTTTGTTACTTGGCATTCAATTAATGATAAATTTTGCACATTTTTACGTGTTTTTCATATTCAAATAAGCCATATATATTTTTGATACATTAATGTCTGGATTCTCTTAACGACCTCGGGATCAGAGCCCCAGGCGAAATCACACAAAGACAAGAGCTTGGCTCCGGCCGGGAATCGAACCCTGGTCGGCAAGCTTGTATAGACAGTGACTAAGCCACTTGGCCACGAAGAAAGATAAAAGTCAATGACAATTCTTCTGTACTTATACCTGTCGAATTCAGGTATTTTGTACTTAGAATTGAAATCAACCCATCTTCACCATCGTAGCTAATTGGTAGTTTGTTACTTGGCATTCAATTAATGATAAATTTTGCACATTTTTACGTGTTTTTCATATTCAAATAAGCCATATATATTTTTGATACATTAATGTCTGGATTCTCTTAACGACCTCGGGATCAGAGCCCCAGGCGAAATCACACAAAGACAAGAGCTTGGCTCCGGCCGGGAATCGAACCCTGGTCGGCAAGCTTGTATAGACAGTGACTAAGCCACTTGGCCACGAAGAAAGATAAAAGTCAATGACAATTCTTCTGTACTTATACCTGTCGAATTCAGGTATTTTGTACTTAGAATTGAAATCAACCCATCTTCACCATCGTAGCTAATTGGTAGTTTGTTACTTGGCATTCAATTAATGATAAATTTTGCACATTTTTACGTGTTTTTCATATTCAAATAAGCCATATATATTTTTGATACATTAATGTCTGGATTCTCTTAACGACCTCGGGATCAGAGCCCCAGGCGAAATCACACAAAGACAAGAGCTTGGCTCCGGCCGGGAATCGAACCCTGGTCGGCAAGCTTGTATAGACAGTGACTAAGCCACTTGGCCACGAAGAAAGATAAAAGTCAATGACAATTCTTCTGTACTTATACCTGTCGAATTCAGGTATTTTGTACTTAGAATTGAAATCAACCCATCTTCACCATCGTAGCTAATTGGTAGTTTGTTACTTGGCATTCAATTAATGATAAATTTTGCACATTTTTACGTGTTTTTCATATTCAAATAAGCCATATATATTTTTGATACATTAATGTCTGGATTCTCTTAACGACCTCGGGATCAGAGCCCCAGGCGAAATCACACAAAGACAAGAGCTTGGCTCCGGCCGGGAATCGAACCCTGGTCGGCAAGCTTGTATAGACAGTGACTAAGCCACTTGGCCACGAAGAAAGATAAAAGTCAATGACAATTCTTCTGTACTTATACCTGTCGAATTCAGGTATTTTGTACTTAGAATTGAAATCAACCCATCTTCACCATCGTAGCTAATTGGTAGTTTGTTACTTGGCATTCAATTAATGATAAATTTTGCACATTTTTACGTGTTTTTCATATTCAAATAAGCCATATATATTTTTGATACATTAATGTCTGGATTCTCTTAACGACCTCGGGATCAGAGCCCCAGGCGAAATCACACAAAGACAAGAGCTTGGCTCCGGCCGGGAATCGAACCCTGGTCGGCAAGCTTGTATAGACAGTGACTAAGCCACTTGGCCACGAAGAAAGATAAAAGTCAATGACAATTCTTCTGTACTTATACCTGTCGAATTCAGGTATTTTGTACTTAGAATTGAAATCAACCCATCTTCACCATCGTAGCTAATTGGTAGTTTGTTACTTGGCATTCAATTAATGATAAATTTTGCACATTTTTACGTGTTTTTCATATTCAAATAAGCCATATATATTTTTGATACATTAATGTCTGGATTCTCTTAACGACCTCGGGATCAGAGCCCCAGGCGAAATCACACAAAGACAAGAGCTTGGCTCCGGCCGGGAATCGAACCCTGGTCGGCAAGCTTGTATAGACAGTGACTAAGCCACTTGGCCACGAAGAAAGATAAAAGTCAATGACAATTCTTCTGTACTTATACCTGTCGAATTCAGGTATTTTGTACTTAGAATTGAAATCAACCCATCTTCACCATCGTAGCTAATTGGTAGTTTGTTACTTGGCATTCAATTAATGATAAATTTTGCACATTTTTACGTGTTTTTCATATTCAAATAAGCCATATATATTTTTGATACATTAATGTCTGGATTCTCTTAACGACCTCGGGATCAGAGCCCCAGGCGAAATCACACAAAGACAAGAGCTTGGCTCCGGCCGGGAATCGAACCCTGGTCGGCAAGCTTGTATAGACAGTGACTAAGCCACTTGGCCACGAAGAAAGATAAAAGTCAATGACAATTCTTCTGTACTTATACCTGTCGAATTCAGGTATTTTGTACTTAGAATTGAAATCAACCCATCTTCACCATCGTAGCTAATTGGTAGTTTGTTACTTGGCATTCAATTAATGATAAATTTTGCACATTTTTACGTGTTTTTCATATTCAAATAAGCCATATATATTTTTGATACATTAATGTCTGGATTCTCTTAACGACCTCGGGATCAGAGCCCCAGGCGAAATCACACAAAGACAAGAGCTTGGCTCCGGCCGGGAATCGAACCCTGGTCGGCAAGCTTGTATAGACAGTGACTAAGCCACTTGGCCACGAAGAAAGATAAAAGTCAATGACAATTCTTCTGTACTTATACCTGTCGAATTCAGGTATTTTGTACTTAGAATTGAAATCAACCCATCTTCACCATCGTAGCTAATTGGTAGTTTGTTACTTGGCATTCAATTAATGATAAATTTTGCACATTTTTACGTGTTTTTCATATTCAAATAAGCCATATATATTTTTGATACATTAATGTCTGGATTCTCTTAACGACCTCGGGATCAGAGCCCCAGGCGAAATCACACAAAGACAAGAGCTTGGCTCCGGCCGGGAATCGAACCCTGGTCGGCAAGCTTGTATAGACAGTGACTAAGCCACTTGGCCACGAAGAAAGATAAAAGTCAATGACAATTCTTCTGTACTTATACCTGTCGAATTCAGGTATTTTGTACTTAGAATTGAAATCAACCCATCTTCACCATCGTAGCTAATTGGTAGTTTGTTACTTGGCATTCAATTAATGATAAATTTTGCACATTTTTACGTGTTTTTCATATTCAAATAAGCCATATATATTTTTGATACATTAATGTCTGGATTCTCTTAACGACCTCGGGATCAGAGCCCCAGGCGAAATCACACAAAGACAAGAGCTTGGCTCCGGCCGGGAATCGAACCCTGGTCGGCAAGCTTGTATAGACAGTGACTAAGCCACTTGGCCACGAAGAAAGATAAAAGTCAATGACAATTCTTCTGTACTTATACCTGTCGAATTCAGGTATTTTGTACTTAGAATTGAAATCAACCCATCTTCACCATCGTAGCTAATTGGTAGTTTGTTACTTGGCATTCAATTAATGATAAATTTTGCACATTTTTACGTGTTTTTCATATTCAAATAAGCCATATATATTTTTGATACATTAATGTCTGGATTCTCTTAACGACCTCGGGATCAGAGCCCCAGGCGAAATCACACAAAGACAAGAGCTTGGCTCCGGCCGGGAATCGAACCCTGGTCGGCAAGCTTGTATAGACAGTGACTAAGCCACTTGGCCACGAAGAAAGATAAAAGTCAATGACAATTCTTCTGTACTTATACCTGTCGAATTCAGGTATTTTGTACTTAGAATTGAAATCAACCCATCTTCACCATCGTAGCTAATTGGTAGTTTGTTACTTGGCATTCAATTAATGATAAATTTTGCACATTTTTACGTGTTTTTCATATTCAAATAAGCCATATATATTTTTGATACATTAATGTCTGGATTCTCTTAACGACCTCGGGATCAGAGCCCCAGGCGAAATCACACAAAGACAAGAGCTTGGCTCCGGCCGGGAATCGAACCCTGGTCGGCAAGCTTGTATAGACAGTGACTAAGCCACTTGGCCACGAAGAAAGATAAAAGTCAATGACAATTCTTCTGTACTTATACCTGTCGAATTCAGGTATTTTGTACTTAGAATTGAAATCAACCCATCTTCACCATCGTAGCTAATTGGTAGTTTGTTACTTGGCATTCAATTAATGATAAATTTTGCACATTTTTACGTGTTTTTCATATTCAAATAAGCCATATATATTTTTGATACATTAATGTCTGGATTCTCTTAACGACCTCGGGATCAGAGCCCCAGGCGAAATCACACAAAGACAAGAGCTTGGCTCCGGCCGGGAATCGAACCCTGGTCGGCAAGCTTGTATAGACAGTGACTAAGCCACTTGGCCACGAAGAAAGATAAAAGTCAATGACAATTCTTCTGTACTTATACCTGTCGAATTCAGGTATTTTGTACTTAGAATTGAAATCAACCCATCTTCACCATCGTAGCTAATTGGTAGTTTGTTACTTGGCATTCAATTAATGATAAATTTTGCACATTTTTACGTGTTTTTCATATTCAAATAAGCCATATATATTTTTGATACATTAATGTCTGGATTCTCTTAACGACCTCGGGATCAGAGCCCCAGGCGAAATCACACAAAGACAAGAGCTTGGCTCCGGCCGGGAATCGAACCCTGGTCGGCAAGCTTGTATAGACAGTGACTAAGCCACTTGGCCACGAAGAAAGATAAAAGTCAATGACAATTCTTCTGTACTTATACCTGTCGAATTCAGGTATTTTGTACTTAGAATTGAAATCAACCCATCTTCACCATCGTAGCTAATTGGTAGTTTGTTACTTGGCATTCAATTAATGATAAATTTTGCACATTTTTACGTGTTTTTCATATTCAAATAAGCCATATATATTTTTGATACATTAATGTCTGGATTCTCTTAACGACCTCGGGATCAGAGCCCCAGGCGAAATCACACAAAGACAAGAGCTTGGCTCCGGCCGGGAATCGAACCCTGGTCGGCAAGCTTGTATAGACAGTGACTAAGCCACTTGGCCACGAAGAAAGATAAAAGTCAATGACAATTCTTCTGTACTTATACCTGTCGAATTCAGGTATTTTGTACTTAGAATTGAAATCAACCCATCTTCACCATCGTAGCTAATTGGTAGTTTGTTACTTGGCATTCAATTAATGATAAATTTTGCACATTTTTACGTGTTTTTCATATTCAAATAAGCCATATATATTTTTGATACATTAATGTCTGGATTCTCTTAACGACCTCGGGATCAGAGCCCCAGGCGAAATCACACAAAGACAAGAGCTTGGCTCCGGCCGGGAATCGAACCCTGGTCGGCAAGCTTGTATAGACAGTGACTAAGCCACTTGGCCACGAAGAAAGATAAAAGTCAATGACAATTCTTCTGTACTTATACCTGTCGAATTCAGGTATTTTGTACTTAGAATTGAAATCAACCCATCTTCACCATCGTAGCTAATTGGTAGTTTGTTACTTGGCATTCAATTAATGATAAATTTTGCACATTTTTACGTGTTTTTCATATTCAAATAAGCCATATATATTTTTGATACATTAATGTCTGGATTCTCTTAACGACCTCGGGATCAGAGCCCCAGGCGAAATCACACAAAGACAAGAGCTTGGCTCCGGCCGGGAATCGAACTCTGGTCGGCAAGCTTGTATAGACAGTGACTAATCCTCTTGCCACGAAGAAAGATAAAAGTCAATGACAATTCTTCTGTACTTATACCTGTCGAATTCAGGTATTTTGTACTTAGAATTGAAATCAACCCATCTTCACCATCGTAGCTAATTGGTAGTTTGTTACTTGGCATTCAATTAATGATAAATTTTGCACGTTTTTACGTGTTTTTCATATTCAAATAAGCCATATATATTTTTGATACATTAATGTCTGGATTCTCTTAACGACCTCGGGATCAGAGCCCCAGGCGAAATCACACAAAGACAAGAGCTTGGCTCCGGCCGGGAATCGAACCCTGTTCGGCAAGCTTGTATAGACAGTGACTAAGCCACTTGGCCACGAAGAAAGATAAAAGTCAATGACAATTCTTCTGTACTTATACCTGTCGAATTCAGGTATTTTGTACTTAGAATTGAAATCAACCCATCTTCACCATCGTAGCTAATCGGTAGTTTGTTACTTGGCATTCAATTAATGATAAATTTTGCACATTTTTACGTGTTTTTCATATTCAAATAAGCCATATATATTTTTGATACATTAATGTCTGGATTCTCTTAACGACCTCGGGATCAGAGCCCCAGGCGAAATCACACAAAGACAAGAGCTTGGCTCCGGCCGGGAATCGAACCCTGGTCGGCAAGCTTGTATAGACAGTGATTAAGCCACTTGGCCACGAAGAAAGATAAAAGTCAATGACAATTCTTCTGTACTTATACCTGTCGAATTCAGGTATTTTGTACTTAGAATTGAAATCAACCCATCTTCACCATCGTAGCTAATTGGTAGTTTGTTACTTGGCATTCAATTAATGATAAATTTTGCACATTTTTACGTGTTTTTCATATTCAAATAATCCTTATATATTTTTGATACATTAATGTCTGGATTCTCTTAACGACCTCGGGATCAGAGCCCCAGGCGAAATCACACAAAGACAAGAGCTTGGCTCCGGCCGGGAATCGAACCCTGGTCGGCAAGCTTGTATAGACAGTGACTAAGCCACTTGGCCACGAAGAAAGATAAAAGTCAATGACAATTCTTCTGTACTTATACCTGTCGAATTCAGGTATTTTGTACTTAGAATTGAAATCAACCCATCTTCACCATCGTAGCTAATCGGTAGTTTGTTACTTGGCATTCAATTAATGATAAATTTTGCACATTTTTACGTGTTTTTCTTATTCAAATAAGCCATATATATTTTTGATACATTAATGTCTGGATTCTCTTAACGACCTCGGGATCAGAGCCCCAGGCGAAATCACACAAAGACAAGAGCTTGGCTCCGGCCGGGAATCGAACCCTGGTCGGCAAGCTTGTATAGACAGTGACTAAGCCACTTGGCCACGAAGAAAGATAAAAGTCAATGACAATTCTTCTGTACTTATACCTGTCGAATTCAGGTATTTTGTACTTAGAATTGAAATCAACCCATCTTCACCATCGTAGTTAATTGGTAGTTTGTTACTTGGTATTCAATTAATGATAAATTTTGCACATTTTTACGTGTTTTTCATATTCAAATAGGCCATATATATTTTTGATACATTAATGTCTGGATTCTCTTAACGACCTCGGGATCAGAGCCCCAGGCGAAATCACACAAAGACAAGAGCTTGGCTCCGGCCGGGAATCGAACCCTGGTCGGCAAGCTTGTATAGACAGTGACTAAGCCACTTGGCCACGAAGAAAGATAAAAGTCAATGACAATTCTTCTGTACTTATACCTGTCGAATTCAGGTATTTTGTACTTAGAATTGAAATCAACCCATCTTCACCATCGTAGCTAATTGGTAGTTTGTTACTTGGCATTCAATTAATGATAAATTTTGCACATTTTTACGTGTTTTTCATATTCAAATAAGCCATATATATTTTTGATACATTAATGTCTGGATTCTCTTAACGACCTCGGGATCAGAGCCCCAGGCGAAATCACACAAAGACAAGAGCTTGGCTCCGGCCGGGAATCGAACCCTGGTCGGCAAGCTTGTATAGACAGTGACTAAGCCACTTGGCCACGAAGAAAGATAAAAGTCAATGACAATTCTTCTGTACTTATACCTGTCGAATTCAGGTATTTTGTACTTAGAATTGAAATCAACCCATCTTCACCATCGTAGCTAATTGGTAGTTTGTTACTTGGCATTCAATTAATGATAAATTTTGCACATTTTTACGTGTTTTTCATATTCAAATAAGCCATATATATTTTTGATACATTAATGTCTGGATTCTCTTAACGACCTCGGGATCAGAGCCCCAGGCGAAATCACACAAAGACAAGAGCTTGGCTCCGGCCGGGAATCGAACCCTGGTCGGCAAGCTTGTATAGACAGTGACTAATCCTTTTGGCCACGAAGAAAGATAAAAGTCAATGACAATTCTTCTGTACTTATACCTGTCGAATTCAGGTATTTTGTACTTAGAATTGAAATCAACCCATCTTCACCATCGTAGCTAATTGGTAGTTTGTTACTTGGCATTCAATTAATGATAAATTTTGCACATTTTTACGTGTTTTTCATATTCAAATAAGCCATATATATTTTTGATACATTAATGTCTGGATTCTCTTAACGACCTCGGGATCAGAGCCCCAGGCGAAATCACACAAAGACAAGAGCTTGGCTCCGGCCGGGAATCGAACCCTGGTCGGCAAGCTTGTATAGACAGTGACTAAGCCACTTGGCCACGAAGAAAGATAAAAGTCAATGACAATTCTTCTGTACTTATACCTGTCGAATTCAGGTATTTTGTACTTAGAATTGAAATCAACCCATCTTCACCATCGTAGCTAATTGGTAGTTTGTTACTTGGCATTCAATTAATGATAAATTTTGCACATTTTTACGTGTTTTTCATATTCAAATAAGCCATATATATTTTTGATACATTAATGTCTGGATTCTCTTAACGACCTCGGGATCAGAGCCCCAGGCAAAATCACACAAAGACAAGAGCTTGGCTCCGGCCGGGAATCGAACCCTGGTCGGCAAGCTTGTATAGACAGTGACTAAGCCACTTGGCCACGAAGAAAGATAAAAGTCAATGACAATTCTTCTGTACTTATACCTGTCGAATTCAGGTATTTTGTACTTAGAATTGAAATCAACCCATCTTCACCATCGTAGCTAATTGGTAGTTTGTTACTTGGCATTCAATTAATGATAAATTTTGCACATTTTTACGTGTTTTTCATATTCAAATAAGCCATATATATTTTTGATACATTAATGTCTGGATTCTCTTAACGACCTCGGGATCAGAGCCCCAGGCGAAATCACACAAAGACAAGAGCTTGGCTCCGGCCGGGAATCGAACCCTGGTCGGCAAGCTTGTATAGACAGTGACTAAGCCACTTGGCCACGAAGAAAGATAAAAGTCAATGACAATTCTTCTGTACTTATACCTGTCGAATTCAGGTATTTTGTACTTAGAATTGAAATCAACCCATCTTCACCATCGTAGCTAATTGGTAGTTTGTTACTTGGCATTCAATTAATGATAAATTTTGCACATTTTTACGTGTTTTTCATATTCAAATAAGCCATATATATTTTTGATACATTAATGTCTGGATTCTCTTAACGACCTCGGGATCAGAGCCCCAGGCGAAATCACACAAAGACAAGAGCTTGGCTCCGGCCGGGAATCGAACCCTGGTCGGCAAGCTTGTATAGACAGTGACTAAGCCACTTGGCCACGAAGAAAGATAAAAGTCAATGACAATTCTTCTCTACTTATACCTGTCGAATTCAGGTATTTTGTACTTAGAATTGAAATCAACCCATCTTCACCATCGTAGCTAATTGGTAGTTTGTTACTTGGCATTCAATTAATGATAAATTTTGCACATTTTTACGTGTTTTTCATATTCAAATAAGCCATATATATTTTTGATACATTAATGTCTGGATTCTCTTAACGACCTCGGGATCAGAGCCCCAGGCGAAATCACACAAAGACAAGAGCTTGGCTCCGGCCGGGAATCGAACCCTGGTCGGCAAGCTTGTATAGACAGTGACTAAGCCACTTGGCCACGAAGAAAGATAAAAGTCAATGACAATTCTTCTGTACTTATACCTGTCGAATTCAGGTATTTTGTACTTAGAATTGAAATCAACCCATCTTCACCATCGTAGCTAATTGGTAGTTTGTTACTTGGCATTCAATTAATGATAAATTTTGCACATTTTTACGTGTTTTTCATATTCAAATAAGCCATATATATTTTTGATACATTAATGTCTGGATTCTCTTAACGACCTCGGGATCAGAGCCCCAGGCGAAATCACACAAAGACAAGAGCTTGGCTCCGGCCGGGAATCGAACCCTGGTCGGCAAGCTTGTATAGACAGTGACTAAGCCACTTGGCCACGAAGAAAGATAAAAGTCAATGACAATTCTTCTGTACTTATACCTGTCGAATTCAGGTATTTTGTACTTAGAATTGAAATCAACCCATCTTCACCATCGTAGCTAATCGGTAGTTTGTTACTTGGCATTCAATTAATGATAAATTTTGCACATTTTTACGTGTTTTTCATATTCAAATAAGCCATATATATTTTTGATACATTAATGTCTGGATTCTCTTAACGACCTCGGGATCAGAGCCCCAGGCGAAATCACACAAAGACAAGAGCTTGGCTCCGGCCGGGAATCGAACCCTGGTCGGCAAGCTTGTATAGACAGTGACTAAGCCACTTGGCCACGAAGAAAGATAAAAGTCAATGACAATTCTTCTGTACTTATACCTGTCGAATTCAGGTATTTTGTACTTAGAATTGAAATCAACCCATCTTCACCATCGTAGCTAATTGGTAGTTTGTTACTTGGCATTCAATTAATGATAAATTTTGCACATTTTTACGTGTTTTTCATATTCAAATAAGCCATATATATTTTTGATACATTAATGTCTGGATTCTCTTAACGACCTCGGGATCAGAGCCCCAGGCGAAATCACACAAAGACAAGAGCTTGGCTCCGGCCGGGAATCGAACCCTGGTCGGCAAGCTTGTATAGACAGTGACTAAGCCACTTGGCCACGAAGAAAGATAAAAGTCAATGACAATTCTTCTGTACTTATACCTGTCGAATTCAGGTATTTTGTACTTAGAATTGAAATCAACCCATCTTCACCATCGTAGCTAATTGGTAGTTTGTTACTTGGCATTCAATTAATGATAAATTTTGCACATTTTTACGTGTTTTTCATATTCAAATAAGCCATATATATTTTTGATACATTAATGTCTGGATTCTCTTAACGACCTCGGGATCAGAGCCCCAGGCGAAATCACACAAAGACAAGAGCTTGGCTCCGGCCGGGAATCGAACCCTGGTCGGCAAGCTTGTATAGACAGTGACTAAGCCACTTGGCCACGAAGAAAGATAAAAGTCAATGACAATTCTTCTGTACTTATACCTGTCGAATTCAGGTATTTTGTACTTAGAATTGAAATCAACCCATCTTCACCATCGTAGCTAATCGGTAGTTTGTTACTTGGCATTCAATTAATGATAAATTTTGCACATTTTTACGTGTTTTTCATATTCAAATAAGCCATATATATTTTTGATACATTAATGTCTGGATTCTCTTAACGACCTCGGGATCAGAGCCCCAGGCGAAATCACACAAAGACAAGAGCTTGGCTCCGGCCGGGAATCGAACCCTGGTCGGCAAGCTTGTATAGACAGTGACTAAGCCACTTGGCCACGAAGAAAGATAAAAGTCAATGACAATTCTTCTGTACTTATACCTGTCGAATTCAGGTATTTTGTACTTAGAATTGAAATCAACCCATCTTCACCATCGTAGCTAATTGGTAGTTTGTTACTTGGCATTCAATTAATGATAAATTTTGCACATTTTTACGTGTTTTTCATATTCAAATAAGCCATATATATTTTTGATACATTAATGTCTGGATTCTCTTAACGACCTCGGGATCAGAGCCCCAGGCGAAATCACACAAAGACAAGAGCTTGGCTCCGGCCGGGAATCGAACCCTGGTCGGCAAGCTTGTATAGACAGTGACTAAGCCACTTGGCCACGAAGAAAGATAAAAGTCAATGACAATTCTTCTGTACTTATACCTGTCGAATTCAGGTATTTTGTACTTAGAATTGAAATCAACCCATCTTCACCATCGTAGCTAATTGGTAGTTTGTTACTTGGCATTCAATTAATGATAAATTTTGCACATTTTTACGTGTTTTTCATATTCAAATAAGCCATATATATTTTTGATACATTAATGTCTGGATTCTCTTAACGACCTCGGGATCAGAGCCCCAGGCGAAATCACACAAAGACAAGAGCTTGGCTCCGGCCGGGAATCGAACCCTGGTCGGCAAGCTTGTATAGACAGTGACTAAGCCACTTGGCCACGAAGAAAGATAAAAGTCAATGACAATTCTTCTGTACTTATACCTGTCGAATTCAGGTATTTTGTACTTAGAATTGAAATCAACCCATCTTCACCATCGTAGCTAATTGGTAGTTTGTTACTTGGCATTCAATTAATGATAAATTTTGCACATTTTTACGTGTTTTTCATATTCAAATAAGCCATATATATTTTTGATACATTAATGTCTGGATTCTCTTAACGACCTCGGGATCAGAGCCCCAGGCGAAATCACACAAAGACAAGAGCTTGGCTCCGGCCGGGAATCGAACCCTGGTCGGCAAGCTTGTATAGACAGTGACTAAGCCACTTGGCCACGAAGAAAGATAAAAGTCAATGACAATTCTTCTGTACTTATACCTGTCGAATTCAGGTATTTTGTACTTAGAATTGAAATCAACCCATCTTCACCATCGTAGCTAATTGGTAGTTTGTTACTTGGCATTCAATTAATGATAAATTTTGCACATTTTTACGTGTTTTTCATATTCAAATAAGCCATATATATTTTTGATACATTAATGTCTGGATTCTCTTAACGACCTCGGGATCAGAGCCCCAGGCGAAATCACACAAAGACAAGAGCTTGGCTCCGGCCGGGAATCGAACCCTGGTCGGCAAGCTTGTATAGACAGTGACTAAGCCACTTGGCCACGAAGAAAGATAAAAGTCAATGACAATTCTTCTGTACTTATACCTGTCGAATTCAGGTATTTTGTACTTAGAATTGAAATCAACCCATCTTCACCATCGTAGCTAATTGGTAGTTTGTTACTTGGCATTCAATTAATGATAAATTTTGCACATTTTTACGTGTTTTTCATATTCAAATAAGCCATATATATTTTTGATACATTAATGTCTGGATTCTCTTAACGACCTCGGGATCAGAGCCCCAGGCGAAATCACACAAAGACAAGAGCTTGGCTCCGGCCGGGAATCGAACCCTGGTCGGCAAGCTTGTATAGACAGTGACTAATCCTCTTGGCCACGAAGAAAGATAAAAGTCAATGACAATTCTTCTGTACTTATACCTGTCGAATTCAGGTATTTTGTACTTAGAATTGAAATCAACCCATCTTCACCATCGTAGCTAATTGGTAGTTTGTTACTTGGCATTCAATTAATGATAAATTTTGCACATTTTTACGTGTTTTTCATATTCAAATAAGCCATATATATTTTTGATACATTAATGTCTGGATTCTCTTAACGACCTCGGGATCAGAGCCCCAGGCGAAATCACACAAAGACAAGAGCTTGGCTCCGGCCGGGAATCGAACCCTGGTCGGCAAGCTTGTATAGACAGTGACTAAGCCACTTGGCCACGAAGAAAGATAAAAGTCAATGACAATTCTTCTGTACTTATACCTGTCGAATTCAGGTATTTTGTACTTAGAATTGAAATCAACCCATCTTCACCATCGTAGCTAATCGGTAGTTTGTTACTTGGCATTCAATTAATGATAAATTTTGCACATTTTTACGTGTTTTTCATATTCAAATAAGCCATATATATTTTTGATACATTAATGTCTGGATTCTCTTAACGACCTCGGGATCAGAGCCCCAGGCGAAATCACACAAAGACAAGAGCTTGGCTCCGGCCGGGAATCGAACCCTGGTCGGCAAGCTTGTATAGACAGTGATTAAGCCACTTGGCCACGAAGAAAGATAAAAGTCAATGACAATTCTTCTGTACTTATACCTGTCGAATTCAGGTATTTTGTACTTAGAATTGAAATCAACCCATCTTCACCATCGTAGCTAATTGGTAGTTTGTTACTTGGCATTCAATTAATGATAAATTTTGCACATTTTTACGTGTTTTTCATATTCAAATAATCCTTATATATTTTTGATACATTAATGTCTGGATTCTCTTAACGACCTCGGGATCAGAGCCCCAGGCGAAATCACACAAAGACAAGAGCTTGGCTCCGGCCGGGAATCGAACCCTGGTCGGCAAGCTTGTATAGACAGTGACTAAGCCACTTGGCCACGAAGAAAGATAAAAGTCAATGACAATTCTTCTGTACTTATACCTGTCGAATTCAGGTATTTTGTACTTAGAATTGAAATCAACCCATCTTCACCATCGTAGCTAATCGGTAGTTTGTTACTTGGCATTCAATTAATGATAAATTTTGCACATTTTTACGTGTTTTTCTTATTCAAATAAGCCATATATATTTTTGATACATTAATGTCTGGATTCTCTTAACGACCTCGGGATCAGAGCCCCAGGCGAAATCACACAAAGACAAGAGCTTGGCTCCGGCCGGGAATCGAACCCTGGTCGGCAAGCTTGTATAGACAGTGACTAAGCCACTTGGCCACGAAGAAAGATAAAAGTCAATGACAATTCTTCTGTACTTATACCTGTCGAATTCAGGTATTTTGTACTTAGAATTGAAATCAACCCATCTTCACCATCGTAGCTAATTGGTAGTTTGTTACTTGGCATTCAATTAATGATAAATTTTGCACATTTTTACGTGTTTTTCATATTCAAATAAGCCATATATATTTTTGATACATTAATGTCTGGATTCTCTTAACGACCTCGGGATCAGAGCCCCAGGCGAAATCACACAAAGACAAGAGCTTGGCTCCGGCCGGGAATCGAACCCTGGTCGGCAAGCTTGTATAGACAGTGACTAAGCCACTTGGCCACGAAGAAAGATAAAAGTCAATGACAATTCTTCTGTACTTATACCTGTCGAATTCAGGTATTTTGTACTTAGAATTGAAATCAACCCATCTTCACCATCGTAGCTAATTGGTAGTTTGTTACTTGGCATTCAATTAATGATAAATTTTGCACATTTTTACGTGTTTTTCATATTCAAATAAGCCATATATATTTTTGATACATTAATGTCTGGATTCTCTTAACGACCTCGGGATCAGAGCCCCAGGCGAAATCACACAAAGACAAGAGCTTGGCTCCGGCCGGGAATCGAACCCTGGTCGGCAAGCTTGTATAGACAGTGACTAAGCCACTTGGCCACGAAGAAAGATAAAAGTCAATGACAATTCTTCTGTACTTATACCTGTCGAATTCAGGTATTTTGTACTTAGAATTGAAATCAACCCATCTTCACCATCGTAGCTAATCGGTAGTTTGTTACTTGGCATTCAATTAATGATAAATTTTGCACATTTTTACGTGTTTTTCATATTCAAATAAGCCATATATATTTTTGATACATTAATGTCTGGATTCTCTTAACGACCTCGGGATCAGAGCCCCAGGCGAAATCACACAAAGACAAGAGCTTGGCTCCGGCCGGGAATCGAACCCTGGTCGGCAAGCTTGTATAGACAGTGACTAAGCCACTTGGCCACGAAGAAAGATAAAAGTCAATGACAATTCTTCTGTACTTATACCTGTCGAATTCAGGTATTTTGTACTTAGAATTGAAATCAACCCATCTTCACCATCGTAGCTAATTGGTAGTTTGTTACTTGGCATTCAATTAATGATAAATTTTGCACATTTTTACGTGTTTTTCATATTCAAATAAGCCATATATATTTTTGATACATTAATGTCTGGATTCTCTTAACGACCTCGGGATCAGAGCCCCAGGCGAAATCACACAAAGACAAGAGCTTGGCTCCGGCCGGGAATCGAACCCTGGTCGGCAAGCTTGTATAGACAGTGACTAAGCCACTTGGCCACGAAGAAAGATAAAAGTCAATGACAATTCTTCTGTACTTATACCTGTCGAATTCAGGTATTTTGTACTTAGAATTGAAATCAACCCATCTTCACCATCGTAGCTAATCGGTAGTTTGTTACTTGGCATTCAATTAATGATAAATTTTGCACATTTTTACGTGTTTTTCATATTCAAATAAGCCATATATATTTTTGATACATTAATGTCTGGATTCTCTTAACGACCTCGGGATCAGAGCCCCAGGCGAAATCACACAAAGACAAGAGCTTGGCTCCGGCCGGGAATCGAACCCTGGTCGGCAAGCTTGTATAGACAGTGATTAAGCCACTTGGCCACGAAGAAAGATAAAAGTCAATGACAATTCTTCTGTACTTATACCTGTCGAATTCAGGTATTTTGTACTTAGAATTGAAATCAACCCATCTTCACCATCGTAGCTAATTGGTAGTTTGTTACTTGGCATTCAATTAATGATAAATTTTGCACATTTTTACGTGTTTTTCATATTCAAATAATCCTTATATATTTTTGATACATTAATGTCTGGATTCTCTTAACGACCTCGGGATCAGAGCCCCAGGCGAAATCACACAAAGACAAGAGCTTGGCTCCGGCCGGGAATCGAACCCTGGTCGGCAAGCTTGTATAGACAGTGACTAAGCCACTTGGCCACGAAGAAAGATAAAAGTCAATGACAATTCTTCTGTACTTATACCTGTCGAATTCAGGTATTTTGTACTTAGAATTGAAATCAACCCATCTTCACCATCGTAGCTAATCGGTAGTTTGTTACTTGGCATTCAATTAATGATAAATTTTGCACATTTTTACGTGTTTTTCTTATTCAAATAAGCCATATATATTTTTGATACATTAATGTCTGGATTCTCTTAACGACCTCGGGATCAGAGCCCCAGGCGAAATCACACAAAGACAAGAGCTTGGCTCCGGCCGGGAATCGAACCCTGGTCGGCAAGCTTGTATAGACAGTGACTAAGCCACTTGGCCACGAAGAAAGATAAAAGTCAATGACAATTCTTCTGTACTTATACCTGTCGAATTCAGGTATTTTGTACTTAGAATTGAAATCAACCCATCTTCACCATCGTAGTTAATTGGTAGTTTGTTACTTGGTATTCAATTAATGATAAATTTTGCACATTTTTACGTGTTTTTCATATTCAAATAGGCCATATATATTTTTGATACATTAATGTCTGGATTCTCTTAACGACCTCGGGATCAGAGCCCCAGGCGAAATCACACAAAGACAAGAGCTTGGCTCCGGCCGGGAATCGAACCCTGGTCGGCAAGCTTGTATAGACAGTGACTAAGCCACTTGGCCACGAAGAAAGATAAAAGTCAATGACAATTCTTCTGTACTTATACCTGTCGAATTCAGGTATTTTGTACTTAGAATTGAAATCAACCCATCTTCACCATCGTAGCTAATTGGTAGTTTGTTACTTGGCATTCAATTAATGATAAATTTTGCACATTTTTACGTGTTTTTCATATTCAAATAATCCTTATATATTTTTGATACATTAATGTCTGGATTCTCTTAACGACCTCGGGATCAGAGCCCCAGGCGAAATCACACAAAGACAAGAGCTTGGCTCCGGCCGGGAATCAAACCCTGGTCGGCAAGCTTGTATAGACAGTGACTAAGCCACTTGGCCACGAAGAAAGATAAAAGTCAATGACAATTCTTCTGTACTTATACCTGTCGAATTCAGGTATTTTGTACTTAGAATTGAAATCAACCCATCTTCACCATCGTAGCTAATCGGTAGTTTGTTACTTGGCATTCAATTAATGATAAATTTTGCACATTTTTACGTGTTTTTCTTATTCAAATAAGCCATATATATTTTTGATACATTAATGTCTGGATTCTCTTAACGACC
>NW_027170191.1:7500-15000 GCF_036898095.1 Palaemon carinicauda | reverse complement strand
ACAATGCTATTGGCACGGTCAACTAGTTGTTGTAGCCGTGCGTCATCTCCTTTGAAAAGAATAAAAATATCATCAACAAATCTGACCCAGACCAGTGGCTTAATATGTGGATCACAATGTTCTAAAATACTCTTCTCCACGAACTCCATACACAGATTGGACAATATGGGCGATAATTTTGAACCCATAGACACACCAAAGAGTTGCTTATAACAAATATTGTTAAAGTAAAAAAGATTAGTAGATACGCACAATCTAACTAATGCCAAAAAAGGTTCTAATGGAATGGGGATGTGTAACTGTTCTTCTAAAATCTTTGCCCTAAGGTTATCTAAAACATATTCCAAAGGAACATTGGTGAATAAAGCTGTGACGTCTAAACTAACCATTCTGCAGTCAGTGTCAAAATTGTTCCTTATTCTATCAATAAAATCGTAGGAATGGATCAAATGTGAGTCTGAAATTTTTCCGATAAAACCACCTAAAATCAAAGCTAGCCATTCTGCCAAATTGTCTTGAGGGGAATTGCAAGTCGCCACAATGGGTCTTACTGGACACCCAGGTTTGTGTACTTTTGGAATCCCGTAGAAATACGGGAATGATGGGTTTTTAGATGAAATTTTAGACAAGACAGTAGCCCTTTGCTGCGGATCAGGAATGGATTTTGCTATTTTTCCCAGAGACCGATTAAAGTTCTGTTGAAGTTTGGTGACTGTGGGAGGGGAAGAGACAATTTCGTAAGTATTAGTATCACTTAAAAGGGAATTGACCTTGCTAATATAGTCCTCGGTATCCATCACCACCGTGGCGCCCCCCTTATCAGCCTTCAAGATCTTGATTTGTTGATTCTTGGACAAAGAAACCAAGGCCTCTCTATGCCTTTTAGGTAAAACATCTATGTTCCCAGAAATTAGATTATCAACCACTAACCCTTTTAAATAATTTAACTTTAAACTAGGATTATTAAAATTAAAGAAATTAATATTGGAGATAGAATCAAGGAAGTCACTTTTAGTTGTACCTACACAGAAACCCATACCTAAATTTAATACTTCAAGTTGCTCTCTATTAAACACAGTAGAGGATAAATTGACCACTTTGTCAGACGAATAATCCCATTTGGAATTTAGCAATAAGTGATTCAGTTTGTTATTTAAAATGGACATGTGAGAGAAACCCCTAGCATGAGCTACCTCACCTGCTCTTCTCCTGGCACCTTCAAACATATTTGATTGGAGAAGGTCCTTAAGATCTCTAGAGGATTGTCGAAGTTTCTTGTGGCAAGTTTCAACCTCTCTCTTGGCCTTCTCGATGACGTCTTTGAGGAATAAACTGATGTGTTCCGGAAACTCCTGCCCAGCGAAGTTATCCAAAGAAAGCCCAAACGACGTAGGGATAACGTGTTCTTCCCAACATCTTTGCAGGAAATGAAGTTGATTTTTCCTTTTCACAAAAGCAGTCCAATTCTTCACGAAAAGCCGATAACAGCGGAGCTCCTGACGGGAAAATTGTCGTTCCATGTAGAATGAGGGTCGTGGCTATTTCAATGAACTAAGGAACCTCCGTAACGAGGCTATAATATTGATAATCAAAAGCCACAGTAATGTTAAAATATATTATTGTAAAATGGTAAAATTATACAAGGAGAGACTTTCGGATACTGCTCCGTATCCCTCTTCAGTCCTACTGACGGTTAAACAATGGAGTGATCGTTACAACAGTGAAAACAAATAATAACAACAACTGGTTCAAGGCGGATGGATCAAGGTGTTGGTCAGGTAATCCCTGTCCGGTTGTTTCTGTTGGCGAGACGGCTGGAACGGCGAAGTGGTCGTTCAGGTGATTCCAGCTGAGCAGATACTCCATCGGTGCCATGACTGGAAGCTGTAGTAACCTCAGTCATCTGGGATAAAAGAGAGGTGGGAGCAACATCAGGGGTCTCACAATCACCAGACATATGAGTCCTAAAATCGTGGACAAAGTGGTCAATTATTAAAGAATTCGTAACACTATCTTCATCAGTGAAGGTTTTGTTCCCTTCAAAAGCACACCCCTTTCTAATGGCAGCTCCTTCCACTAAGCGACGAACACCAACATCCCCACTCTTAAAAATGACAGAGGCACCATTCCAATTGATGTTGTGTCCTGGAACGAATGAATGTGAAACTAGAGCATTATTCATTGCATGGAGTTCATAGGCCCTACGATGTTCAAAAAGTCTTACATCCAAACCCCGCCCACTTTCTCCAAAGTATTTCTGAGGGCAATTAGATAACCTCAGGGCAAAGATTTTAGAAGAACAGTTACACATCCCCATTCCATTAGAACCTTTTTTGGCATTAGTTAGATTGTGCGTATCTACTAATCTTTTTTACTTTAACAATATTTGTTATAAGCAACTCTTTGGTGTGTCTATGGGTTCAAAATTATCGCCCATATTGTCCAATCTGTGTATGGAGTTCGTGGAGAAGAGTATTTTAGAACATTGTGATCCACATATTAAGCCACTGGTCTGGGTCAGATTTGTTGATGATATTTTTATTCTTTTCAAAGGAGATGACGCACGGCTACAACAACTAGTTGACCGTGCCAATAGCATTGTACCCTCTATAAAATTCACTGTTGAACTGGAGGAAGATAATAAGCTTGCATTTTTGGATGTTTTGGTTATTAGAGATAACGTAAGTGACAGGTTTAAATTTTCTGTGTTTCGTAAAAGTACTAATGCTGAGGGGTATATTCATTTCTATTCCTTTCATTCATTGAGGGTAAAAGCGAATATTATTGTCAACTTTTGTCTTAGAGCCCTTCGTATTTGTGATATCGAACTTTTAGAACTTGAGCTTCAGCATATCTTCAATGTTTTTAAGGGTCTGAAATATCCCACTCACATTATAGAAAGAGCCGTCTCTAAAGCAAAACGAATATATTACGGTATGAGTGTAGCATGTAATCCTAATGTGGTCAAAAATAAGAAGTATTTATCCATAGCTTACAATCCGAAACTGGAAAATACCTGCTATCTTGCAAATAGTAAGCAAAAAGAAATTCAAATTGCTTTCCATTTTAAAAATACTATCAGAAATCGGTTAGTGTGCAATAATAACAACAATGATATTAGGAAAACACCCGGTGTTTATCAAATTCCCTGTGCTAATTGCCCTCAGAAATACTTTGGAGAAAGTGGGCGGGGTTTGGATGTAAGACTTTCTGAACATCGTAGGGCCTATGAACTCCATGCAATGAATAATGCTCTAGTTTCACATTCATTCGTTCCAGGACACAACATCAATTGGAATGGTGCCTCTGTCATTTTTAAGAGTGGAGATGTTGGTGTTCGTCGCTTAGTGGAAGGAGCTGCCATTAGAAAGGGGTGTGCTTTTGAAGGGAACAAAACCTTCACTGATGAAGATAGTGTTACGAATTCTTTAATAATTGACCACTTTGTCCACGATTTTAGGACTCATATGTCTGGTGATTGTGAGACCCCTGATGTTGCTCCCACCTCTCTTTTATCCCAGATGACTGAGGTTACTACAGCTTCCAGTCATGGCACCGATGGAGTATCTGCTCAGCTGGAATCACCTGAACGACCACTTCGCCGTTCCAGCCGTCTCGCCAACAGAAACAACCGGACAGGGATTACCTGACCAACACCTTGATCCATCCGCCTTGAACCAGTTGTTGTTATTATTTGTTTTCACTGTTGTAACGATCACTCCATTGTTTAACCGTCAGTAGGACTGAAGAGGGATACGGAGCAGTATCCGAAAGTCTCTCCTTGTATAATTTTACCATTTTACAATAATATATTTTAACATTACTGTGGCTTTTGATTATCAATATTATAGCCTCGTTACGGAGGTTCCTTAGTTCATTGAAATAGCCACGACCCTCATTCTACATGGAACGACAATTTTCCCGTCAGAAGCTCCGCTGTTATCGGCTTTTCGTGAAGAATTGGACTGCTTTTGTGAAAAGGAAAAATCAACTTCATTTCCTGCAAAGATGTTGGGAAGAACACGTTATCCCTACGTCGTTTGGGCTTTCTTTGGATAACTTCGCTGGGCAGGAGTTTCCGGAACACATCAGTTTATTCCTCAAAGACGTCATCGAGAAGGCCAAGAGAGAGGTTGAAACTTGCCACAAGAAACTTCGACAATCCTCTAGAGATCTTAAGGACCTTCTCCAATCAAATATGTTTGAAGGTGCCAGGAGAAGAGCAGGTGAGGTAGCTCATGCTAGGGGTTTCTCTCACATGTCCATTTTAAATAACAAACTGAATCACTTATTGCTAAATTCCAAATGGGATTATTCGTCTGACAAAGTGGTCAATTTATCCTCTACTGTGTTTAATAGAGAGCAACTTGAAGTATTAAATTTAGGTATGGGTTTCTGTGTAGGTACAACTAAAAGTGACTTCCTTGATTCTATCTCCAATATTAATTTCTTTAATTTTAATAATCCTAGTTTAAAGTTAAATTATTTAAAAGGGTTAGTGGTTGATAATCTAATTTCTGGGAACATAGATGTTTTACCTAAAAGGCATAGAGAGGCCTTGGTTTCTTTGTCCAAGAATCAACAAATCAAGATCTTGAAGGCTGATAAGGGGGGCGCCACGGTGGTGATGGATACCGAGGACTATATTAGCAAGGTCAATTCCCTTTTAAGTGATACTAATACTTACGAAATTGTCTCTTCCCCTCCCACAGTCACCAAACTTCAACAGAACTTTAATCGGTCTCTGGGAAAAATAGCAAAATCCATTCCTGATCCGCAGCAAAGGGCTACTGTCTTGTCTAAAATTTCATCTAAAAACCCATCATTCCCGTATTTCTACGGGATTCCAAAAGTACACAAACCTGGGTGTCCAGTAAGACCCATTGTGGCGACTTGCAATTCCCCTCAAGACAATTTGGCAGAATGGCTAGCTTTGATTTTAGGTGGTTTTATCGGAAAAATTTCAGACTCACATTTGATCCATTCCTACGATTTTATTGATAGAATAAGGAACAATTTTGACACTGACTGCAGAATGGTTAGTTTAGACGTCACAGCTTTATTCACCAATGTTCCTTTGGAATATGTTTTAGATAACCTTAGGGCAAAGATTTTAGAAGAACAGTTACACATCCCCATTCCATTAGAACCTTTTTTGGCATTAGTTAGATTGTGCGTATCTACTAATCTTTTTTACTTTAACAATATTTGTTATAAGCAACTCTTTGGTGTGTCTATGGGTTCAAAATTATCGCCCATATTGTCCAATCTGTGTATGGAGTTCGTGGAGAAGAGTATTTTAGAACATTGTGATCCACATATTAAGCCACTGGTCTGGGTCAGATTTGTTGATGATATTTTTATTCTTTTCAAAGGAGATGACGCACGGCTACAACAACTAGTTGACCGTGCCAATAGCATTGTACCCTCTATAAAATTCACTGTTGAACTGGAGGAAGATAATAAGCTTGCATTTTTGGATGTTTTGGTTATTAGAGATAACGTAAGTGACAGGTTTAAATTTTCTGTGTTTCGTAAAAGTACTAATGCTGAGGGGTATATTCATTTCTATTCCTTTCATTCATTGAGGGTAAAAGCGAATATTATTGTCAACTTTTGTCTTAGAGCCCTTCGTATTTGTGATATCGAACTTTTAGAACTTGAGCTTCAGCATATCTTCAATGTTTTTAAGGGTCTGAAATATCCCACTCACATTATAGAAAGAGCCGTCTCTAAAGCAAAACGAATATATTACGGTATGAGTGTAGCATGTAATCCTAATGTGGTCAAAAATAAGAAGTATTTATCCATAGCTTACAATCCGAAACTGGAAAATACCTGCTATCTTGCAAATAGTAAGCAAAAAGAAATTCAAATTGCTTTCCATTTTAAAAATACTATCAGAAATCGGTTAGTGTGCAATAATAACAACAATGATATTAGGAAAACACCCGGTGTTTATCAAATTCCCTGTGCTAATTGCCCTCAGAAATACTTTGGAGAAAGTGGGCGGGGTTTGGATGTAAGACTTTCTGAACATCGTAGGGCCTATGAACTCCATGCAATGAATAATGCTCTAGTTTCACATTCATTCGTTCCAGGACACAACATCAATTGGAATGGTGCCTCTGTCATTTTTAAGAGTGGGGATGTTGGTGTTCGTCGCTTAGTGGAAGGAGCTGCCATTAGAAAGGGGTGTGCTTTTGAAGGGAACAAAACCTTCACTGATGAAGATAGTGTTACGAATTCTTTAATAATTGACCACTTTGTCCACGATTTTAGGACTCATATGTCTGGTGATTGTGAGACCCCTGATGTTGCTCCCACCTCTCTTTTATCCCAGATGACTGAGGTTACTACAGCTTCCAGTCATGGCACCGATGGAGTATCTGCTCAGCTGGAATCACCTGAACGACCACTTCGCCGTTCCAGCCGTCTCGCCAACAGAAACAACCGGACAGGGATTACCTGACCAACACCTTGATCCATCCGCCTTGAACCAGTTGTTGTTATTATTTGTTTTCACTGTTGTAACGATCACTCCATTGTTTAACCGTCAGTAGGACTGAAGAGGGATACGGAGCAGTATCCGAAAGTCTCTCCTTGTATAATTTTACCATTTTACAATAATATATTTTAACATTACTGTGGCTTTTGATTATCAATATTATAGCCTCGTTACGGAGGTTCCTTAGTTCATTATTATTATTATTATTATTATTATTATTATCATTAAAATTGTAATTATTATTATTATTATTATTATTATTATTATTATTATTATTATTATTACCTCCGCCAGGAGGTTATGTTTTCGGTTCGGTTTGTTTGTTTGTTTGTTTGTTTGTTTCTCTGTTTGTCTGTCTGTCTGTGGACAACGTAGAGGCCACATTTCTACACGGAATCACTTCAAACTTGGCCAAGTAGTTCCCCAATGTGTATGGAAGAACTGATTAAATTTTGGTCAAGGTCACCCCAAGGTCAAGGTCACAGGGGTCACTGGTGTCACTATGACATAAGTGGCCATATCAAGAGACAGAAATAAAGCACTGACTTTTGCATAAGCCAACAGGGAAGTCCTAGTCCAGGCGCAACCCATGGGTGATGTTCAAATTTATAAAGGTCAAAGGTCAAGGTCATATTGGTGCATTATATCAATGTCATATTAAGTATCAGTGGCAAATGAACAAAGATCACTTGAAGGTCAAAAGTCAAGCAGGTCACTTGAAGGTCAAGGTCACGTGAAGGTCAAGGTCACGTGAAGGTCAAGGTCACCTGAAGGTCAAGGTCACGTGAAGGTCAAGTACATTTGAAGATCAAGGTCACTTGAAGCCAAGGTCATGTGAAGGTCAAGGTCACGTGAAGGTCAAGGTCACTTGAAGGTCACGTGAAGGTCAAGGTCATGTGAAGGTCGAAGTCACATCAATTCATGATTCTAGGACATATGGCGCTCTAGGTCACCTTGGCGGAGGTATGTCCTCTACGAGGACCATGTCCGCG
>NW_027170190.1:25000-29518 GCF_036898095.1 Palaemon carinicauda | reverse complement strand
TAAATTATATATTTTTCCAATAGATTTGGGATATACTCTGTAAAATAAAATAAACCCCTAGGCTTTAACAAGACACCCTTCATGATAATCACCTAATTCGTCCTAAAGGAGACAGCACCCATTATGTAGCCTAAAGTCCCCCAAGATACAATCAACAATTTTGAAATACAAAGATGACATTGACAATGATAACAGCCCCATTCTATGGAGCATTAGCATCTCTGTCTCCGAATAATTGTTAAAAGAGAAATTTTCATCCAATTCCGACCTGTTGACGCCTGTCAGCGAGACGCACAGAGTGGCATTTATGGTGGAGAAAATCTGGACCGTTCATTCGGTTTCTTGCGTAATCTTGCCGTAATCAGAATGCTATGCAATGTCTTGTGTGGCGTTTAAAATGTCTGGCTTAAATTAAGTACGAGTATACAGAGATTTTCCCCTGGTTTCCAACAATGTGTGTATATATATATATATATATATATATGTGTGTGTGTGTGTGTATATATATATACACACACATATATATATACATTTATATATATATGTGTACATATATATATATAAACAGATAATATATATATATATATATATATATATATAAACACAAATAAACCTAAGACTCAATTTACATTTGTTTTTGGTGATTTCAATGCTGAAGTAGGTAAAAAGAAGAAAGGACAATCAACAGTAGGTAAATTTGGAGTAGGCATAAGAATGAAAAGGAAATAGACATGCTTGTAGAATTTGCTGAAAGAAGAAATCCTAAAATTATGAAAATCTATATATATATATATATATATATATATAAGGGGCATGGAGAATGGACATTGAGCTTCATGTGCTATTTTCTTTTTAAATCAAAGTATTTTTTCTTATGATCAACTCTCTCCAGAAAGGAGGATCTATTTAGACTTAATCATTGACATCTGGTATTTTCTTTTAAATGGAGAAATAGAAAACAAAACAGATTTTATTTACAGTAAAAAAAATTAATTAGGTTAAAGATGTCACAGTATTAAATAAGTTAAAGTCAAGTAAAAATTCAGTTTACATAGACCTAAGTAAAAAAAAATTATTAATTTCCCAGTAGATTTGGCATATACTCTGTGAGTAAATAAAGCATCAAGGTTTGACAAGACACCCCTCATGTTAATCACCTAACTCTTCCCAATCAAGAGACTCTTTAGCTATGGTAAGCAGCTCTTCTAGAAGGATACTCCAAAATCAAACCATTGTTCTCTATTCTTGGGTAGTGCCATAGCCTCTGTACCATGGCTTTCCACTGCCTTGGGTTAGAGTTCTCTTGCTTGACGGTACACTCGGGCACACTATTCTATTTAATTTCTCTTCCTCATTTTTTTAGTTTCTATAGTTTATATAGGAGATATTTATTTTAATATTATTTTTAAAATATTTATTTTTTCCTTGTTTCCTTTCCTCACTAGGCTATTTTTCCTGTTGGAGCCCCTGGGCTTATACCATTCTGATTTTCCAACTAGGGTTGTAGCTAATAATAATAATAATAATAATAATAATAATAATAATAATAATAATAATAATAATAATAATAATAATAGGGGCCAACACCCATTATATAGCCTAAAAACAACCAGATGCAATCAAAAATTTTGAAATACAAAGATGACATTAACAATGTCAACAGCCCCATTCTATGGAGCGCTTGCATCCCCTTCTCTGAATAATTGTTAAAAGAGAAATTTGATCCAATCCCGACCAGTTGACGCCTGGAAACAAGACGCAGATGGTGACATTTATGATTGTAAAAAACTGGAAAAGTTCCTAAGCAAGGTCAAGGAAACATGTAAAAGACTAAAAACATAATAAAATAAAGATTGGAAATGAAGGTAAAATCCAAGAGATATAAAATAGAATTAGAAGAACTATTCAAAACAATAAACAAACTAAAAACTCAAGACATTCGTAAACACAATAGGACCAAAATTGTGAAAACACAAAAGAAAGGAAGAAGCATAAAATTGAAGAACAAAAGACAGATATTTGCTTTAAAAGATGAAATTGAAAATATTATCCAAAATAGAGATGGAGTAATAAAAATTGCAGAACATTCCTATTCAATGCTATACAGTAGTGATATAAGAAATAACTTTGCCAATAGACATAATGAAACACCTGAACCAGTACCAAACGTAACAGTAGAAGTAAAGAAAGCATTAAAAGACATGAAAAGAGGCAAACCCGTAGGAGAAGATAGCCTAACAATTGATTTAATAATAGATGGAGGGGATTTCATAGTAGTGAAACTCGCTGAACTATATACAAAATGTCTGAAAGAATTCTCTATACCTAGAGCTTGGAAAAATATTATTATTCTATTTCACAAAAAAATGAGAAAACAGACCTGAAAAATTACTTCCCAATTACTCTTCTGTCAGTGATATATAAAATATTTACAATGATTATATTAGGCTGATTAAAAAGAAAGCTAAACTTTAATCAACCAAGAGAACAAGCAGATTTTAGAGGTGCGTATTCAACAACTGACCATATCCATGTATTTAACCAGCTAATATAAAAATCAACAGAGTAGGCCAAACCATTATGTATGGCATTTATGGACTATGAAAACCCTTTCGATTCTGTCAAAACTTCAGCAGTAATGAAACCCTTCAAAGAGAGGGAATAGATGAATCTTATGTTAAAACACGTGAAGACATATATATAGGAAGTACACCAATCCAAAAAATACATAATGATATTGAGAAGATTCCCATTGAGAAACAAGGTAGACAGGGAGACCCAATCGTTCTTAAATTATTCACGCCATGCCAAGAAGAAGTTTTAAAAATTTAGATTAGGAAAATGTAGGAATTAACATTACAGGAGAATACCTTAACAACTTAAGATTTGCATATGACACAGTTGTGTTTAGTGAATGATAGGAGGAATTGCAAAAGATAATGTTCATTGAAAATACAGACACAAATAAGGAGTACTGACGAACCACTAGAGATTGTTGATAAATATACGTACTTAGGACAGACAGTAAGAGTTTTTCCAGCAAACGAGAGCAAAATTAAAAGAAGGATAAGCATGGGATGAAGAGCATTTGGTAAACAAAATGAGATTATGAAAAGTAAAATGCCACTTTCTTTGAAAAGAAAAGTATTGAATGAGATGGTCCTACCAGTATTAACTTATTCATCAGAAACTTGGAGCCTTACTAACGCCTTAGAAAATAAGCTAGTTACAACTCAAAGAGCTATGGAAAGAAAAATGATGGGAATAACACTAAGACAAAAAAAGAGCAATATGGATACGTTAGCAAACTAAAGTAGAAGATACTCTAACACGTATAAAAAAAATAAAAAAAAAGGACATAGGCAGGACATATAATGAGAATGACAGATAATTAATGAACATTAATAATAACAAAATGGGTCCCTAGAGATTGTAAAAGAAGCAGGGGAAGGAAGAGAAGACGATGGATTGACAAAATACGAAAGTTTGCAGGTGTAGACTGGCGTAAATAAACCATAAACAAACGCAAGTGGGAGGACATGTCTAAAGCCTTTGGTAAGCATTGGATTAGTAACGGCTGTTGAAGATGATATATATATATATATATATATATATATATATATATATATATATATATATATATATATATATACATGTATATATATATACATATATATATGAATATTCATTTATATATATGTATATTAATATATATAAATATATATAAAACAACAAATGCAGACCTTTCTAGTCGACTGCATGACAAAGGCTTCACACATGTCTGTGGTTTGACCATTTTCCTCACCACACCCACCACTCCAGGTTGGTGATGGTAGATTACATATGTAGAGGTTTTTATCATGGGGCTACAAAGAGTGACATATACTGTAGCTATCTATCTATCTATCTATCTATCTATCTATCTATCTATATATATGTATATATATATATATATATATATATATATATATATATATATATATATATATATATATATATAGTAAAACTCCCACAGCTTGGAAATACTTCATCATTATACTAATACACAAAAAGAGAGACACACAAGAACTGAGAAATTACCGCCCAATACCTTTACTACCAGTAATATATAAAATGTTTAAAAAGACCATATCAGGTCGAATAGAAAGACAGCTACACTTTATTCAACCAAGAGAGCAGGCAGGCCTTGAAGTGGATATTCAACAACTGACCATATCCATGTAATCAAATAGTTAATGGAAAAATCAACAGAGTATGACAAACCTCAATGTATGCCATTTATAGGCTTTGAGAAAGCTTTTGGTTCTGTCAAATCTAAAGCAGTAATGAAAGTCCTTTAAAGACAAGGAATAGACAAATATTACACACACACACACACACACACACACAGGAAGTACAGCCATTCTAGGCAGGGAGATTCATTTCTCCCAAATTACTGATATCGTGCCTAGATGTTTTTTAAGAATTTAAATTGGGAAAATGTATGAATCGTCAACTTAAGATTTGCAGCTGACATAG
>NW_027170190.1:0-22500 GCF_036898095.1 Palaemon carinicauda | reverse complement strand
CAAGTTACATTTAACTTTTTCTCCATTTTTCGCATTTATTGTATGTATACTCTTACTCTCATTAGTGTAAACTATATTTTATAATTAGAATGATAAAGTAAGAGGAACAAAAGAACCATGAGACGTACAATAGTAGAAAAATCACTGTTGATCTTATACCAACATGGCCTCTTGATCCTTGACAAATGCAGATGATGCTACTCTCTTCGCATCAAAACCCATTCTCATGAATGCAGACCTGTCGATGCTGGATCCCTTTTAGTGATCTAGCTAAAATCAGTGCATGGTGCAAATTACTGGGGATGAAGTTAAAACCAAACAAAACTCATGGTATGATTGTAAGTAGATAAAGGACAGTGGTCCCTCAACATCCAAATCTTTTCATGGATAAAGTTTCTTTAAGTTTATGCAACTCGTGTAAAATTTTACTTTTGAGAAACATATTCTGTTCATTTTTTAAAGACATTTGGTGATCAATACACCTGAAGATATATTTTAATTCTTTTCATTATTACTTGTTTCAAGTATTGTTCTTCTATCAGATCTTTAGATGCTGATTCTCATCTTAATTTGGTGGACAAAACCTTTCAGTCTATTAAATTCTTGATCCGTGATATGGACATTAATCTCTGGCACCGTCGTTCAGTTAGTTCATTTTGCATGTTGCATAAGATTTTTCACCGTCGTTCAGTTAGTTCATTTTGCATGTTGCATAAGATTTTTCACCGTCGTTCAGTTAGTTCATTTTGCATGTTGCATAAGATTTTTCACTGTCGTTTAGTTAGTTCATTTTGCATGTTGCATAAGATTTTTCATAATTCTGACCATCTTTTGCATGCAGATCTTCCTAGACTGTACCATCCTGTATATAGTAGTAAGTATACAGTGAATCTTAAGAGTCTTGCCTTCTCCATCATAGTTCAATATTACACGGTATTCTTGAAACTTTATTCCAGCTGTCATCAGAATGTGGAATGATATTCCTGATCGGTGGAACTTCAATTCAGAAGTTCAAACATGTTGTAAAGGTTTTTCTGTTGAACGGGTTAACACAAGTCTCCTTTCACAGTTTATATATGACAGATCTATCTTAACGTTGTTACTGATATCAAAATATTTCAGATTTTTATTCATGACTTGTAATACATAATTTATTTCTTATTTATATTACTCACCGAGTTGGTTTCCCTGTTGGAGCCGTTGGGCTGTAGCATTCTTTTAATCTGACTAGGGTCGTAGGTGGTAATAATAATAATAATAATAATAATAATAATAATAATAATAATAATAATAATAATAATAATGATAACAGACAGTACCTCTAAAATTTGAAAAACATCACTGAAGGACAAAGGTGATTGAAAAAGTATTATTATTATTATTATTATTATTATTATTATTATTATTATTATTATTATTATTATTATTATTATTCCAGATACAAAAAAATCGTATCATAATAATTTAACTTTCGAATAAGGTCTTTAACAACACTTGCCCAACCCCTCCCCTACTGAAATATACAGAAGACTGCAGGATACTAAAATAATGATATTGAAATGTCTATTTCGATATAATAATTTAGTTAAAATTTGTATGAACATGTTGCAATTATGGAAATATTGATCACAAATGTATATATTTATATATCTATACAACTTTCTTTAAACTTATTGTGAAACAGGAATTGAACCTTGACACACTCAACTGAGGCCTCACTTTCTGATAGTAATGGAAAGGCATCCAAATTATTTAGCCTACATCTGG
This sequence comes from Palaemon carinicauda, assembly GCF_036898095.1. Lineage (NCBI taxonomy): Eukaryota > Metazoa > Arthropoda > Malacostraca > Decapoda > Palaemonidae > Palaemon > Palaemon carinicauda. The sequence goes on along the minus strand of NW_027170190.1, from coordinate 20,733 downwards.
ATGATACTCTTATATAATTGACACCTGCTACCCTACAAACCAGTATTCTACGAATGGGTAAAAGAATGTAGCCTTTAAAGCCCCTCTTATCACATAGTTGATTGAAGAAGGCCACGTGTACCCCATTTGATAAGGATGACCTGACACTTGGCCAAATATTACGTACCTGCTTACCTTACATAAGACTATTTAGAGTTTAGACCATTCGACTATAGAGATAAGAGCAGATTCGGACTCTGTTGTGTTTAAACCTGTCGAGTTTTGGATTTATACTTAGAATCAAAATCAACCCATATCCACCATTACAGCTTAGCTTTATCAACATTGCTATCTTTCATAGGTTCGAATCCTTGGCCGGGTTGAAGTACTTATCGGTAAAGGTATTTCTGTTTACCATCAAACTTTTAATACTCACGGATCTAAGTTTACTTATATATTTCCTCACAGACATTAGTTAATTTAGATATTCTCTTGCGTTTACGTATATAGATTAGCCACTTTTACGAAAGATTTATTTTAATGTTGTTACTGTTCTTGAAATCTTTTATTCTAATTATTCATTACTTCTCTAGTAGTTTAGTTATTTCCCTATTTCCTTTCCTCACTGAACTATTTTTTCTTGTAGGAGCCCTTAGGGTAATAGCATCCTGTTTTTCCAACTAGGGCTATAGCTTATCTAATAATAATAATAATAATAATAATAATAATAATAATAATAATAATAATAATAATAATAATAATTACTGCTCGAATACCAGCTTGTAGTAATATGAATACATAAAAAAAGTTTGAGGAACCTGGAAAAGTTGAAGGAATTCCTCTTATTTTGCAAATAGTTTTCTTAGTTTTATTTCTGTATTTATAACTTATTGATTTACAATGGGAACCGATCTATATATATATATATATATATATATATATATATATATATATATATATATATATATATATATATATATATATATATATATCAGTACAACTATTTACGTCTTTAAATTGGTTAGTTACCTCTAAAGTTATTGGCATTCATCTGTTTGTATTCGTCGTTACAGTCAATGTATACGTTATTTCTAACCAGTTACTTAGACGTTATATTGAAGAGAAATAGAAGTTTTTACTGAGCATAATAAAGAAGGAAAGCTGTGTCCTATAGATTACTCAAAGAAAAATGATCGAAAGTAACTTGAAGATGGATTTGAAAAAAAAAAAAAAAAAAAAAAATTCCCTTTAGATATTTTTTTTTTCAATATCTATCTTATTTGACAATTATACCTTATAATCGAATTATATCAGCTCCTGCGCCTATTGACGCAAAATGACCTCAAAGAGGATTCAATGGCTAAATTCATCAAAGGATAGCCAGTTCCTTATGATGCGTAGTGCCTATCTAACTTAGGCAAGTGACCCCTGCCGGGCCATACTAATTCCAGTAACATCATCCGCCAGGAATCGAGAGGAGAAGCTGAAGAGACATTTTGTCTATTGCCTTAAAACTAATCCGCCACCCTCTCGCCAGTGACTTCATCGAGATTTAGGGGGATATTTCCTCCACACCCAAAGTTCCCGTTACTACACCAGGTTGCATATCCGCTTATATTTGTATAACCGTTGCCAAATATGGATAAAGGGATAAATAATATACAACTACGCAACGACGACATTGATTATTGTTATTTTCTGGTACCATTTGTTATTTTTTTTACTTCCCCACCTCTATTTTACACAGGTTGTGCCAACCGCTGTTTGACGTCAGTTTGTTTAGATATTAATCGCATACATTAGCAATGGAAAAAAGTCATCAACTAAATCTAAACCCTCCTATAAGACCACGAAATGATGAAAATATATAGCGTTTTGAAATCACCAAAGGTAAAAAACAAAATTGTTACGTAGTCATTGGTTTCTTTACAAAATTATAAAACGTCTACAGTTGCAAAAAAAAAAAAAAAAAATCAATCGCAAATAATGTATTGTCTATATATGTATATATATATATATATATATATATATATATATATATATATATATATATATATATATATATATATATATATATATCCTAAAAACTTATTTCATCCTCATCATCTCCTCCTACACCTAATGACGTAAAGAGCCTCGGTTGGATTTCGCTAGTCGTCTCTATCTTGAGCTTTTAATTCAATACGTCTCCATTCATCATCTCCAATTTCGCGCTTATAGTCCTCAGCCATTAAGGACAAGGTCTTCCAACTATTCTAGTGCCTTGTGATTAAATGAATACGAATACTACTGAATCTTTAACAGTAGGATAAAAAAAATTTGAACCCGTCATTATAGGAATACTATGAAATCCGAAAAAAATCTTAAATACAATCCATAATAATAATAATAATAATAATAATAATAATAATAATAATAATAATAATAATAATAATAATAATAATTTTACCGATTCAACTGCCTTATTGTGAAGATCTTTATATAACTCGCACACAGGTATACAGAAAGTACTTCATTGTGGGGAAAATGCTAGAGCAGCGAGACCACTTGTTATATGGAACAGCTTCGCTCTATAGGTAATCGAATCCGAGATCAACAGTTTACAAATTTGAATTTCTTTTGAGGCTACTAAGCTTCATTGATTACCCTCTGTTATGCAAGCAATATCTGACGACAATGTCTCATGGCTTAGAGGAAAGATCCAAGATTAAACAATAAGCTTTTCAAAAACTGACTTAGGGTAGGGTTCTCTAGCTTGATTGTACATTCGGGCACACTATCCTATCTTGCTTCTCTTCCTCTTGTTTTTTTTTTTTTTAGGTTTGATAGTTACTATAAGAAAGATCTAATTTAATGTGGTTACTGTTCATCAAATATTTTATTTTAATTGTTCATTAATTCTCGTGTAGTTTATTTATTTCTTTGATTCCTTTCATCACTGGGCTACTTATCCCTGTTGGAGCCCTTGTGCTTATAGCATCCTGCTTTTCCTAGTAGGGTTGTAGCTTGGCTAGTAATAATAATAATAATAATAATAATAATAATAATAATAATAATAATAATAATAATAATAATAATAATGAATATGTTCCACCCTTCAGGATTATTTTCTCCTTTGAAAAATGCAAATTCCATTTGGTTTTTTACACTCCCTGAGAGCATCAATATACTGAATTTAATAGGATATGGCCATACATAATAATAACAATAATAATAATAATAATAATAATAATAATAATAATAATAATAATAATAATAATAATAATAATAATAACAACAACAAAAACAAGAATAATAATAATAATAATAATAATAATAATAATGATAATAATAATAATAATAATAATAATAATAATAATAATAATAATAATAATAATAATAATAATAATAATTTGAAGTCCCGTGAAAGAGTATTCTTGTATATCAAAATTAAAATTCTAAAAGTTTTCATTTTTCAATACTTAATTTTAGATTTCCATTTTTTACATATATATATTTTATCACCAAAGCTTTTTCATATCGTAGTAATTCCACTGTTGAACCAATGTAGTCTTCAATTACCACTTAAAAAGTAGTTTGAAACACGTGTTGGAAATAAATATTAAAAGGTAAAACTTAAATGCAGTTTTCGTTTTATCTTGTTACATAGTTTGTCCGAAGAGATATTGTCATAGATTCTAAGGTAAAAAGTGCCTAAAATCACTCACACACGTACACACACACACACACACACACACACACACATATATATATATATATATATATATATATATATATATATATATATATATATATATATATATATATATATATATATATATATATATATATATGATAATTTTATCACTAACATGTGATTTTCCATTTTTCAAATAAGCCACAAATACTAATAAATATCAAATTCGCTCTACCATATGATCTCAGAGCCATAAGGAAATTCCTTTAACGATAAATATATCTAACCGGCCAAGGACCCGAACTAGATGCCATGGTTAATAGAACAGAATTATTTAAAAAAAAAAAATGCAATTTGTATAACAGTAAACATCAAGATGTATCTCGGGGTCTTGTATGGGGCTAATTGAACCATTATGGACGACACAAACACAATTATGTAATAAAAAAAATTGCAATTTAAAATAAGTAACTGTATTGGAAAACTTGTATGGCCAAAATGCGCCGTATTTTTTCTCTTTTTTTTTGTGGGTTATCAGCAAATAATGAATCAAAGATGGGACTTGACTAGTGCGCTATCATCATCATCATCATCACCATCATCATCATCATCATCTCCTCCAACGTCTCTTGACGCAAAGGGCCTCTGTTAGATTTCGCTAGTCGTCTCTATTTTGAGGTTTTAATTCAATTGTTCTCCCTTTATTATTATTATTATTATTATTATTATTATTATTATTATTATTTGCTAAGATACAACCCTAGTTGGAGAAGCAAGATGCTATAAGCCCAGGGGCTCCAACAGGGAAAATAGCCCAGTAAGGAAAGGAAACAAGGAAAAATAAAATATTAAGAACAGTAACAACATTAAAATAAATATTTCCTATATAAACTATAAAAACTTTAACAAAACAACTTCGCGCTTCATAGTCCTCAGCCATGTAGGTCTGGGTCTTCCAACTATTCTAGTGCCTTGTGGAGCCCAGTTGAACATTTGGTGAACTAATCTCACTTGGGGAGTGAGAAGAGCATGCCCAAACTATCTCCATCTACCCCTCATCATGATCTCATCCACATATAGCACTTGAGTAATTTCTCTCATAGTTTCATTTCTAATCCTGTCCTGCCATTTAACTTCCAATATCCTTATGAGGGTGTTCTCAAATCTACTAAATCTATTGGAGATTGTCCTTTATAAGAGATAGTTATTTTTTTTTTTTTTTTTTTTTTTTTTAGTATGTTCAAAGACATCGGATGATTGCCGGTGTCTATATTAAGTTTTCATAAATGAATTTTCTTGTTAACTGTCGCTAATGGCTTTGGGCCTCAAAACTGGTTTAAGCATTAGAATCCTATTTGTCGTCTGCGGAGAGCATGAAAACTAAAGGCCAATGAATCAGGAGCAGATAGGAGAGAAATGGACACCACACAGCAAGCCCCCCCCCCCCCCCCCCCCCCAAAAAAAAAAATAAAAAAAGCCGCAACTCTTCTGTATCTTTGCTGGAATATTATTCCAAAGTCTTACACTGTAGCATAAAAAAGGCCAAATATTAATCGGAAATTCTCCGTAGAATTATACAGTATTTCAGTAAAATACAGACGACCGTAATTTTTACCCTCCTTTGTTATTATCTTTTACGGGTTGGGAGTTAAATGGCGGGACAGGATTAGAAATGAAACTATAAGAGAGATTACTCGAGTGCCATATGTGGATGAGATCATGATGAGGGGTAGATGGAGTTGGTTTGGGCATGCTCTTCGCACTCCCCAAAAGAGATTAGTTCACCAAACGTTCAGCTGGGCTCCACAAGGTACTAGAAGAGTTGGAAGACCCAGGCTTACATGGCTGAGGACTATGGAGCGCGAAGTAAGAGATGACGAATGGAGAAGTACTGAATTAAAAGCTCAAGATAGAGACGACTGGCGAAATCTAACCGAGGCTTTTTGCGTCAATAGGCGTAGGAGGAGATAATGATGATGATGACGAGTATTCAGAAAATTCCAAAATTAGCTAATGACTGATGCGCCTAAAAGATGAGCAAAGATCAGGCGGTGTCCCTTCTAGGGTTAAAATCGGAACAGTGGAAAATCGAAAAAAAGGGGACAATAAATTTGTAATTGATTTATAACCTCCTACGACGCTGCAGAGTAAAGTTAATAGGCATTAACGCGTGTTGCAAAACAGGAACTGAAAAGTGATGAACTGTCGGATTATAATTGCTGGCAAGTTACCTTTAGAAATAACTTTGGGTAAAGATGAGGAAAGTTACTAAATCCGTCACTAGGGATCTATCCTAAAATTAGTGCGTGGTGCAAATTATGGGGCATGTAGTTTACAATAACAAAACTCAGTTTATTTTTTTTAGGTCAAGGACAGTCCTTAAATGTTTAAAGGCCGCTCATTAGTGGCAGAGGAAATGGACAGTGACATTTCCCTTTCAAGCAGGACAATACCCTAAAGACTGACCACATTACACACGATCAGCGCCCAAGCCCCCTCTCCACCCAAGCTAGGACCAAGGAGGGACAGGCAATGGCTGCTGATGACTAAGCAGAGAGACCTATAGGCCCCCCAAAACTCCTCTTCCTTAGCTCACAAGGATGGTGAGGTTGCAGCGACCAATGGAAATAACGAGTCTGAGCGGGACTCGAACCCCAGTTTAGCAATCACTAGGCAAGTATGCTACCTCCAGGCCACCACAACCATTTTCACTGACAATATCTCTTTAGCTGTATGCAACTCCTTTAGATTTTCAGATGTTTTTTTTTTTTGCCAAATTTACATTAGAGAAACACATCCAGAATGTTTATTTTTCGATTACACAAATCATTCGGATTTCTAGACAATATTTCAGGATTTTTATTGATAAGGAAATGTTTTAATTCTTACATCCTCCCATGTTTTGAAAAAAAGAAAAAAAAAAAATCCTGTCTCGTCTTCAGCTATTGATTCTCGTTGAATGTTACTTGGAAAAAATATATTCCTTATATTTGGAACCATCTTTCAGTTGTTCTTTGTGTATGATGTACGAGATTTTTCATTATTCTGACAATCCTTTGCATTCAGATCTTCTCAGACTTCACCCCCTCCGGTTCGTATTACTAAATATACAGTTAATTATAACATTATTCTGGAAGTTTTATTCCACTTGTGACCAAGTTGTGGAATGATCTTCCTAATTGGGTAGTTGAATATGTGGAACTTCAAAAGTTTAAACTTACAGCAAGTGTTTTTATGTTGAACAGGGCTGATATAAGTATCTTTTTACAGTTTATATATAAAAGATCTGTTTTAATGTTGTAACTGTTCTCAAAATATTTCATTTTAATTGTTCTTTACTTCTCATATAGTTTTTTTTATTCTAATTGTACATTACTTCTCATGTACTTTAGTTATTTTAATTGTTCATCACTTATATAGTTTACTTATTTCCTTTCCTCACTGGGCTATTTGCCCTGTTGGATCCTTTGGGCTTATAGCATCCTGATTTTCCATCTAGGGTTGTAGCTTAGATAATAATAATAATAATTATTATTTTACATCATATATTTACAAAGACTGAACCAGGGTTAGGTACTGAAGGATCCCTCGTATCCTTTTCAAACGCAGGATCCTTCAAGAAGACCTTTAAATTTTTACAGGATTTTTTGCTCAACTACTCATGAAAGTTTAAAAGGCCAATTTAATCAGAAGAACAAATAGATGATATTCCTCGTAACTTAATCGGATGAACAATATAATTTAATGACATTCGGCTTCGACTATGTACACATTTCATCATGTATAAAAAAAAAAAAATCCTATGTTGGACGTGTATCAAAAAACACAAGATGGGCAAGATGGGCGACACACAATAATGAAATACGTCTTAGTCATATATTATGGTTGGTGCAAAAAAAAAAAAAAAAAAAAAAAAAAAAATTGAATCATTATTCTTTCCACTGATTTCATAATAGTGCTGATAGAATCTCTTCTATGGAATTCGGTGTCAAACCTAAGTGTCTTCCAATATATCATTTGGGCCCGGGGTTTAAACTTTTAAGGTAATTACCTTATTTTGAGGTAATTTGCATCGTTTCAAGGTAATTTTCAAGGTAATTCTAAGGTAATTTCGGTTTTACGAAATTACGAGCTTAAAATTTAAGGAAATTGGAAATGTTTTATGGTAATCTAAGGTAAAAAGGAGCAGCATCTAAGGTAATGGCCACGTGCTCAATATTAAACTCTGTTTGTGCCGACCGGTATGCTTTAAGAGAAGTGTGAAGCCGGTGTTTACGTTATATAACCACTACAAATGTAGTCGTTTCTAGTATACTGTAGGACAAAGGCCTCAGACATGTCCTTATTCATGTATGGGGTTAGACCAGTTTTCATCACCACGTTGGCCACTGTGGATTGGTGATGGTGTGAGATTTTCGCCTGACCTCTCATCAGCTCTGATGATCATAGCGATGCGTATTTCACGACGTTAAGGTATCCTCACTCAGAAAGGGTATATATACGTTATATAAATACTGTAAATGCGCAAATCATGAATAAAGTAACAAGTTCGAAAACAACGATTGACGGAAAGTTCCTATGGTTTTAAACACTTGGGTACTAGCTTTAATTTCTTCTAAGACACGGTTTGACGCAGCGGAAAAAAAAAAAAAACTCGCTCTGCTGATGGAATTCAGGCGTGTTCGCTTTGGTGCAAAAAGGGCACCGATCAGGACAGCTTACACAGATAATACTGCTAATGAGCAGTGTTATCTCGTTCAGTATCAAGTGCCCCACCTCCTGACAGTATTGTTTCCAATATTGGACGATGTAACTCAGATATTAACGGTATATTTTGAGTAGTATCTCTTAAGCACGGGAACTGAATGTCATCGGAACTTAATGATTTTTTTATGCTCTTTTACATAACTAAATCCATAAAAAGGACAGGATAATAAGGATGATATAACTTCCATGTTATTTCCTAATTGGCAGGTTTGGGGGGCCTTTAGGTGTATCTGCTGAGTCATCAGGACTGTCTTCCCCTCCTTGGTCCTAGCTTGGATGGAGATGTGGCTTGGGCGCTGTTCATACGTGTATATGATCAGTCTCTAAGGCAGTGTCCTGCTCGATAGGGCAATGTCACTGTCCCTTGCCACTACCATTCATGAGTGGCCTTTAAACCTATAAATGAAAACACCCTACCCTGATTTTCCTATCACTCGCTTTCTTATAAGAATGAGGTGAATATGTCTCATCTATAAAGCGTGAATTTTTAAGAGTATACCATGAAATTATTTCCGTTTTCTTTAAAGCGTGGCACAAAATACATAACACGCTATCGTATTAATATATAGATGAGGTGAAGATATCTCATCTATAGTAGAGCTCCCATTCTCAACATCTAACTTCCAAAAAGTAAACTTAAAAGAAAAACTTGTCCTGAGGATTACGAGTGTGGAGATGGGTATTTTGATTAATTTCCCTTGCCTAGAAGAGAAAGTCACAATAAATGCTACCCTGCAGTCACACTTTGATGGAAAAATAGTTTGACATATGCAGATGCAGAGTACTTCATTTGCAGGTTACTTCTCGTGTGGAGAGCTGCAAACGTGTACAATAGAATCACCAACCGTTTCATGCAGAATTGGGAAAATGTTGATGAATCTAAAGGCAGGAAGGAAGATCTCATCGAACTGATACACAATTGTGGAGTCCAAATGGAGCTCACTAATATTCAGCTGGGGCCTTTTGGGACTTCTCAGCTTGAAATAAAACCTGTACTATCTAATAAAGCTCCAGAAGGGCAAGCCCTGTCCTGATGTAACTGTATTATGCCAACGGATCTGCGATACTCACATATAGTTACGAGAACTTCACATTATCGTTTGGAAGCGTCAAATTTCGTTGGAAGTTTTTTGTTGCTGACATCACCTTACCAATCCTTGGTGAAAATTTCATCTCAAATTTCCATTTCATGGTTAATGTTGCTTACCAAAAATTAGTCAATACACTCTTACTAGTCAAAATCTTTTCAACCTAACTCCTTGGACCTCGCTTTCCGTGTTAGTGCCTAGGCCCACTTTTTCATGCTGTAGCTGCAAGTCTTCCGTCCAGAACTTTCCCAAACAGCCATGGTTGAAATGAAATATGGTATTAATCACTATACCAAGATGATATGGCCAACAATGTTCACCAGATTCAGACACCTGGCACATTACTGTTTGCCAGACGCTAAACAAATGTTCGCGCCAAAATGGAAAAAAATAGGCATTTGCACATAAGGCTTCAAGTCAATGGTCATCACCCTTCCACAACACCCTGAAGCAAGAAGGCTCCCTGCGTCTGTTTGGAGATAAGAGGCGCCTGAATGAACACAGAACCAGATCACTACCCTCGCCCAAAAATTACCAATTTGACCTCCTACTAGCACAAAGCTAAGTTTTCTACACGCTTAACCTCCTAAACGGGTATTATTAAGTGACTATAATAACACAAAAGACCTCCCCATGACCACTATCACCACTTCCTTCGGTAAATACACCTTTAATTGACCGTGTTTTGGCCTACGAAATTAATGAGTCAACTTTTCAACGCCTCATGGAATGAATCTTAAGGAACCTACCCTTCTGTGTATATTATGTGGATGACATTCTTTTGATCTCTTCTTCCAAAGAAAAACACCTCTATCATGTATGAATTGTGCTTGGATGCTAATAACAGAATGGCCTTGTAGTCTGGTATGAAAAGTGTACCTTTGGCACAAACAAAGTATCATTCTCTGGGCACTGAATCACTCCTGAAGGAGTCCACCACCTCCCTGAGAAGGTAACAGCCGTTCAGAACTTCCCCACACCCTGGACCATCAAAGCACTGCCAGAATCTTGGGCATGATAAACTACTATCACCGATTCCTGCCTCCATCGTCGCCACTCTTGCCCCTTTTAGAACTCCATCATGGGAAAGCCAAAAGATCTGAAGTGGTGTCCCCTTAAAGAAGCATGCTTCTGCAGCGCAAAGAAAGCCTTATCAACCACATAGGCTCCAGTTTTTCTTATGCCATATGCCTCTCTCCTTGTTTGCACCAATGCAAGGGACTTCATTATTGGTACACTAAAAACCTGTCCTAGGAGGAATCCCGCTACTGTACCTTCAGTTGCGAATTGCTGTCTGTGTATTTGGCCGTCAGTCACATTAGCCACTTCTTAGAACGTACACCCTTCGTCATTCGCACAGAACACATGCCTTTAGGGCATGCATTCACTTGACAGTCTGCTGCCTGGTCCGCCCGTCAAAGCATATACCTCTTTGCTGTGGCTGAATACAAGTACACCTTTAACACATCCAATGAAAAATTAATCACGCTGCCTAGGCCCTGACAAAAAAAACATTGGCCGCCATTGTAAAGCACCAGAGTACTAAACATGTAAGAAATCCGTCATATCCCTCCATTTGGAGACGTCACCGTCGACGACTTCAAAGCCACCTTCATTTGCGATGTGAGTACTGGTAGATCATGACAGGGAATACTGGCTCCCATGATGCAACAGGTTTTTTTTTATTTATGGCCTCTCACATCCCTCACAACGATCTACTGCACAGCTACTTTAGGCAAATTTTATTTGGCACTAATAATTATAGGATTGGGTCATAGACATTTGGATTCAGAAGTGAGCACATTTCCTCGGTCTCAGCGTCATTTTCACCCACATTTACGTTGATGGAGTTGATCCCCTACCCATATCATAAGGATATCGTTACTTGTTTACCGTCATTGACCGCTCTACTCCTTGGCCTGAAGCCAATCCCATGGAAACTGCAACATCCACCTCACGTACATCTGCCTTACTCTCAGGGTGGATAGGGAGATTTGGTATCCCTAATCATATTACTTCTGACAAGGGTACCATTTTCACCTCTCATTTGTGTACATCGTATGTTTGTCTAAAATAGAAACAAAAAATGAGATCTATATTTGATTTCCTACTACCAATCCAGGATTCACATTACTTGCGGTAGTGTCATAAATACTATGGGAGCAAGATCTCAAGGCCTGGTCGTATAGGTATATTATTGTCAATGATTTTAATAGTAATAAAATTTGCAATAAATTTAATAAAAGTATAGATATATTAATTCTAATAATAACGATAATTTTTTAAATTTCATTAATTCAAGTTTCCCCTAACTTCTTTGAAAAACATTTCACTTCATTCAGATAAAACATTTGTATATTAAAGATGACGTCCATATTTGGATGAAATTTATCCTTACGGTGATCTTGTTAGCATCATATATCATTTATTGATTTATATTTTACATCTTTCGTGGATTTTACACCCAAAATACAAATTAATGGGAGAGAAATACTGCCAATTACTTGATCTACAGAACAATTTCACAGAAAAAAAAAAACAAGTGAAGTATTACACAAAAGATATTTTTTGCATAGGAATAATTTATTATAAACCCCGAATTAATATTATCAGATTTAAATGCCGCCAGGGATGCACATAGTGCTTAAATGTTGCCATTTATCAACAATGTTGTCTACTAAGGATTAATACCGGGAAGAAAGATGACTAACACAGGATCCGCTATTTTTCAGTAATAGAATGAAATTGCTTTTATGCAGCAGATTGCAATTCTTATTAATTAATCTACGAGAAGATACTAAATTCCTTTTCATCAAGGAAAAAGAAACAAGTCCACAGCCTACAGCGCTCATCTCTGTCGTAATACACCCTTCATTAATATATATTAATTTGTGTTTTCTTCTTGTGTAGTGTCTCCTAGAGGAAAGTGGAGAAATATCCGCTAATATGAACATAACTTTTTTTTCTTATTGTACTAATAACGTGTTAATATATCTCTGAAAAGAGAACTCATCCTTTTTGGAAGGAAAGATATGTTAGGTCTTTTTGGCACCACAGTAAAGAATTTCCCGATGTATTGGATGAAATTTGATGTTTTGTGAACAAAGTTAAATTGACGGTAGTTTAGATTCTTAACAGATTTACCTTTCTTATTTCCTTTTTTACTTCGTGTTATGTGCTTAAAATGCTAAGCCAATTATAACTGTTTTATTTTGGTGCCAAAAAGCATTTATTCAACTAAATAAAATATAGATGTTCATTCATGTATGAATTGTAACGAAAAACTATTTACTTTGATAAAATTAACGTTTATTCTTAGCATTTTACATTTGCTTACGCATAATATACATATACTGTATGTAAAATTTTATATACATAAACAATATGCAATTTGATAGCGATTATCAAAAGAAATATTTTAACCGTGCTCAAGGATGGACAACTAGAAAATGCTGATTTTCCCCATAAATAAAAAAAATGAATGATAAGAGGAACATTAATATTAAAGACTTCAAAAAAAAAATAATAATAATAAAAAAAAAAAAGCAGAATGCATATAATCTCGTACGAAAACTGCCAGTGAAGCACGTGGAGATTATTAAAAATGCATTTAAAATCAAATGTGAAAAAAAAAATATCTGATTTTCGAAGAATTTCGTTATATCAAGTCCAGAATTGTAGAGTTATATGATAAAGAAGTTAATATCTCGGTCAATAAGCATCACAGGAAATTACGTTCAATTATTGCTTAATTTAATTGACAACGGACATATCATTCCCAGTTAATCTCCCTACGATAGAAATTAGGTACGCCTTTTATTAGAAATCAAACAGAAATGAAGTGAAAAGTCAAGTCAATGCCACAATTTCCTGAAAGACGATCAGTGAATTATCTGGTGGGGATGAATCCATAAATCAGGAATAGGTTTTACCAGAACTCCCCGAATTATAAATAATGCTTGAGAATGAAGAAAAATACTGCTGTTCCTTTATCTTAAAATATATATGATCCTGGATTAATCACTCCAAAAGTTGTTTCAAGGTTTCCTATATAAATCATTGAAACATTACAAGACGTCTCTCGGGTAATCCCTTGTTTTGTTAGGGATGATATTACAATTAAAAGTATGTCATATTATAATCAAAGTCATATTCGACACTGGAATTAAAAATTATAAAGTGTTATAATATTGAACTTTAGAATAAATCATATGCATATATACATAGTCAGTTAGTTTTAGTTAGTTAATTAGTTATTGAAAATAATAATTACATTTTTAAACAGTTGCAGAAATACATTTATTTTATTTATTACATTTATTATATCAAATAGGGGTACAGATCCTGAATTAAATAATGATTATCCGTTATGATCTTTTAACTGTTCATTGGTTTTGATAAGCTCTCTAAATGGAGACCTAACCTAAGATAAAGAAAAAAAAATACATTGAAACGTAAAAAAAGAATATCATTTACATGGATTACAGGTATTCCGTTATATTGAATAATAGGTTAAATACAATGAATATATAGAGATCAAAGAGGTCAATTGTTTCTCACGGGATGCTTGTGATATGTTGACTCTACATACAAAATGTCACCTATGCAATGATTTAGCTTGGTCTTACTTTCGCATCGTGTTATGACTTGACGTTCAAACACTCCCAACTTCTCCAATGATCCCCTGGGTCATTGGTTTATAATTTATATATTTCATTATCTCGGACGGCTACCTTCAAATATTTGAATAACAAAAATTACGTTAAAAATATGTTTTCTAGGAGTGTGACTGGATATATATTTTAGCCATAGCCATAAACAAGTGATTAAGGATGATTGTGCAAATAGGTATATGTTAAAGAAAAATACATACCTAACGGACATAGTCAAAAATAAAGAAAAATGCATGGAAAATACAGATCTATATATGGTACATTGCTAGCAAATGATTATGTGGTACCCCCAAAAAAACTGAATGTACATGTGAATTGGTAACTTGTTAAAGAATAGTTGTTACCTTTGTCAAAACTACAGATTTATATAATAAGGTAACTAATTAAGAATATTTGTTACCTTGGTAAAGATATAATTACAGTGCACAAAAAAATTCCTGGTACGTACACGCACAACGGTTTCATATATATATATATATATATATATATATATGTATATATATGTATATATATATATATATATATATACATATACATATATATATACTTATATATATATATACATATATATATATATATATATATATATATATATATATATATATACATGTATATATATATATATATATATATATATATATATATATATATATATATATATATATATATATATATATATATATACATGTATATATATATATATATATATATATATATATATATATATATACATGTATATATATATATATATATATATATATATATATATATATATATATATATATATATATATATATATATATATATATATATATATATATATATATATATATATATATATATATATATATTTAGGGCTTATATATTTTATTAGATGCCCAAAAGATACTTTTTTTTAACATATACGGCTAATATATTTTATTAGATTCCCAAAAGATACTTTTTTTTTTTTTTAACATATAGGGCTTATATATTTTATTAGGTGCCCAAAATATACTTTTAAAATGTTTATAAAATGCAAATGTCCTAGAGTCTCTTCAACTACATATTACTAGCGTACTGACCGCTTTTCATACACTTCACTATACCAGACAATTTTACCCCCCCCCCCCCCAAGCCAATGAAATTGCCAATTTCAAACGGCTCTAAATGTAAATACTTTCAAAACACTTGGAGTGTTGTCTGGACATGGCAAAACGTTCCTCTTGAGCTCCACCTGCTTTTGCCTCAACCTACGCCAAACAAAGATGTTAACAGCGATAAAAATCATCACCATAACACTGCTTGATGCCAGCAACACGTAGAAACGAAGATTCCCCTTTGCATAAGTCGGTGACGGGTGGTCCACGTGAAATTCGCGAAGTAGGTCCGTTCCCTGATGATAGTGTTAATTCCTTGGACCGTGTAATTCGGGGACGTACCGATGCATCCGTCAGCTGCTACGAAGACCTGGGAATGGGATGTGGATCCGTCCGGGCATGACACATTGAAGCCAGCCTTGTCGTATTGTATCCACAAGCCGTTGTTCAATCTGCAATTGAACTTATTATCGTCAAAAGGATAAAGTTTTTTTCACACAATTTTCATATATTTGGGAGAGAGCACCGTTTAGAATTATACCCAACTCGCATGAATCCATAGATATTTTATGAAATTCAAAGGAGTCAGCTGTACATACTTTATTATTCATTGCTTCTGAACAGTGAGTTAATTTATCTAAGTCTTTAATGACCGTATATGTTTCCATATCAGGCGAAATCAATGCGTGTCCTGTCAAACTGGATATTCCTGGACTTGAGATATTTGTCATGAAAGTTGGGAATGGTGATATCTTGTATGATTGCCAGGCATCGGAAGAATCAAAGGGAACTGTAAGCATGATCCTGTAATTTTCAACGCTTACTGTAATTAGGCTACAATAAAGTTCTAACCTATGGGCGTCTAATAAAGGGACATAACCTATTTTCTTCCATCCGTTCTCCAAAATTAACGTTAAGTCTCTTATTGGCAAAAAATGTGGTGATAAAACACCTTTGAATTATAATACGTTAACGCTGCCAGCAAGTTTTGTACTTCCATAATCTGACTGATATTACTAGAAAGTTCGTTCACCAAACTCATTATTTGATTAATTGATGTCAATCGATTCTTTAGTTCAGATAAAAGTAGTTAATTTTTATACTCTAAAAACATAATTTTCTTGTTTTGATTACTGATTTTAAAACGATTTGAAATTCCTAAGCCTAAACTTGCAACAGATCCAGTTTAGTGCAGCAAAAATAAATGGGTTACGTCTTTCAAGGTTAGTGTGTCTTACTGTCCACATCAGAAGGTCACGAGCCAAAGATTCTGCCTCGTAAGTCTTATTTTGCAAGTCATGTGATAGCATTTATGCTACGCTTTGTGTCGGTGTAAGCGAACTCTCTGTATTAACCCTGGAACGGTACGGTGGGTCGTCCGCGACCCCAAGCGTCAAAAAAAAAAAAGAGGTTTTTCTCACGTGACTCACCCCCGTGACTGAATTTGTGGGTGATCGACCTGCAGTAGGTGTCTCGCCTACACGCTCTAGTAGTGTCCAGATGTGCATTGCTGTAGCTCTACTCCTTCCCCGATTTCTGAGACGCGTCGGGGTCGAGCGCGACCGAGTTTACCCTTCTAAGGTAATTTGCATAGTTATCAAAGTTATTACGTATTATGAAATTGTCGTAGAATGGTGCAACTTGTATAGGTTATCAGTTGTGGAAAGTCTTGGTGGATTGTTTGGCTACCATGTGCATGATTTTTTTTTTAGTTAAAATGTCGTTCATCACCACGAGGACCATTTTACCGCGAGTGCCCCTTTTTCATTTTTTTTCATTTTTTTGCAAGGTCATTTTTCCGTAAGATATTGCCAAATAGTGTCGTAAAACTTTTGCTTTTTTAGTGTTGGAAAGTGTGTCTAGATGATCTGGCTACCCATGCGTGACTTTGTTTTTGTCAGATAAGACGTAGTTATTGGTATATGGGGTATTTAACTGCGGTTGCCAATTTCTGTTTTTTTTCAATATTTGTAAAAATTTACTACGTAGTAAGGAATTGCCGTATATTATTGATTTTTTTTCATGTTTATGTGTTAGAAAGTGTGCCTTGATGGTTGGGCTAACACGTGCATGTCTTTTTTTTTATCTGAGATGCCGTATATTAGAATGTTGGGCATTTTTCCGCGAGTGCCCCTTTTTATTTGTTTTGCATTTTTTTGCTTAGTCATGTTACCGTAAGGAATTGGCAAGTAGTGTCGCAAAACTTATATTTTTATAGTGTTGGGAAGTGTTTCTAGATGATCTGGCTACCCATGCCTATCTTTTTTTTAGCCAGATATAGCGTATATATAGGTATGTGTTCGATTTTCCTGTGATTGCCATTTTTTCGTTTTTTCCCATTTCTTTCAAAATTACTACGTACTAAGGAACTATCACAGAGTAATGATTCATTTAGATGTTTATTTGTCGGAAAATGTGCTTTGATGGTTTGCCTAGCACGTGGCTGAAATTTTTTTTTCTGAAATGCGTATAATAAAATGTTGGCCATTTTTCCGCGAGTGCCCCTTTTTATTTATTTTGCATTTATTTACTTAGTCATGTTACCGTAAGGAATTGGCAAGAAGTGTCGCAAAACTTATATTTTTATAGTGTTGGAAAGTGTTTCTAGATGATCTGGCTACCCATGCCTATCTTTTTTTTTTAGCCAGATATGGTGTATATATAGGTATGTGTTCGATTTTCCTGTGATTGCCATTTTTTCGTTTTTTCCCATTTCTTTCAAAATTACTACGTACTAAGGAACTATCACAGAGTAATGATTCATTTAGATGTTTATTTGTCGGAAAATGTGCCTTGATGGTTTGCCTAGCACGTGGCTGAAATTTTTTTTTCTGAAATGCCGTATATTAGAATGGCCATTTTTCCGCGAGTGCCCCTTTTTATTTGTTTTGCATTTTTTTGCTTAGTCATGTTACCGTAAGGAATTGGCAAGTAGTGTCGCAAAACTTATAATTTTATAGTGTTGGAAAGTGTTTCTAGATGATCTGGCTACCCATGCCTATCTTTTTTTTTAGCCAGATATGGCGTATATATAGGTATGTGTTCGATTTTCCTGTGATTGCCATTTTTTCGTTTTTTCCCATTTCTTTCAAAATTACTACGTACTAAGGAACTATCACAGAATAATGATTCATTTAGATGTTTATTTGTCGGAAAATGTGCCTTGATGGTTTGCCTAGCACGTGGCTGAATTTTTTTTTTCTGAAATGCCGTATATTAGAATGTTGGCCATTTTTCCGCGAGTGCCCCTTTTTATTTGTTTTGCATTTTTTTGTTTAGTCATGTTACCGTAAGGAATTGGCAAGTAGTGTCGCAAAACTTATATTTTTATAGTGTTGGAAAGTGTTTCTAGATGATCTGGCTACCCATGCCTATCTTTTTTTTAGCCAGATATGGCATATATATAGGTATGTGTTCGATTTTCCGGTGATTGCCATTTTTTCGTTTTTTCCCATTTCTTTCAAAATTACTACGTACTAAGGAACTATCACAGAGTAATGATTCATTTAGATGTTTATTTGTCGGAAAATGTGCCTTGATGGTTTGCCTAGTACGTGGCTGAAATTTTTTTTTTTCTGAAATGCCGTATATTAGAATATTGGCCATTTTTCCGCGAGTGCCCCTTTTTATTTGTTTTGCATTTTTTTGCTTAGTCATGTTACCGTAAGGAATTGGCAAGTAGTGTCGCAAAACTTGTATTTTTATAGTGTTGGAAAGTGTTTCTAGATGATCTGGCTACCCATGCCTATCTTTATTTGTAGCCAGATATGGCGTATATATAGGTATGTGTTCGATTTTCCGGTGATTGCCATTTTTTTCGTTTTTTTCTCATTTTTTTCAAAATTACTACGTACTAAGGAACTATCACAGAGTAATGATTCATTTATATGTTTATTTGTTGGAAAATTTTGTTTACTTCTTTTTTGATTGAATATCATCAAATTTTTTTAGCTAAAATATTATATTGTTTTACATTTTTTTTTTTTTCGATTTTATTTCCCTTCAAAAATTTTTTTTTTGGTTCAGAATTTTAATTTTATAGTCCTAAAATAATCGAAAATTATCCAGCAACCCACCATACAATTTTTATGCATATCCAAGAATAATTAGATTAGTAAATAACACCTTGAAATTGACATACCCTTCCTACATTTCAAGTGGCAGATTAGGGAGTCTGAGTCAGTGTGGTTGACGGCCATTTTGTGGACATATCCGAAGCGTAAGTTGCCCTATCTATATATATTCTTGTTCCCTATAGAATTTGTGATATTTTGGTATATTTTTACCTGCATAAATATCATATATTAAATATATGTATTTTTTTACGAAATTTCTAAGTACTCAAAAAAATACCTTTAGATATGGCCCCTGATATAAATGTAATTTACAAAATAATGAAGATTTTTTTACATATTTCTATTTTAGGATAACATATGTTTATTCCCTAGAAAAATTAGCCACTTCCTATTTCATTTGGGTACCCAAAAAAAATTCATGAAATTTGGACAAAAATTTTTGGCCAAAAAAAGTTACCCTTTTTTCCTCATTTCAGATTTTCACCTCCATGGGTCTGACTTCATCCAAAATACATCAAGATGTGTCCTAAACGTTCAAGAATCAATTCCTAAAAGGATTTGTGTATATATGTATAATTTTTTTTTTATGAATTTTTATGTAAGGTCTTTTTTTTCTACTTAATTTTTTAAAATATTTATAATAAATAGTTTTTCTGCATATGAGTAGTATTTATCTTTACAGTTGTTTTAAGCATTCATTGAAGTTTTTCTTTGGCAAAAGAAAAAAGGAGGTTACTGCAAAAACTGATTTTTCAAGAATTTTTTTTGGCGTCGGGGTCGCGCGCGTCCGAGTATACCCTTAAAGGGGTGTCCGAGGAGCGTACCTATCCAGGGTTAAAAGGAAAATGTAGTTTATGCATCTCATTTAATGAAGCAGCAAACCTTGAAATGTCGTTCTTTAAGCTAGTGAAGTCATTCTCTGGGAGAAAAATAGCTTGCATGTTTACTTCTATAATTATATTGCTTGCTGTAATAAAAATGTCTTTCGTTCTCTCTACTATAGTGCCATATTTAAAATCTAAACTTTTAGTTTTAGGGCTCTTCCCACAAGATAAAAATGTCTGAGCGAACAATATCACTCCTAACAATAAAAACTTAATTTTGGAAACCTGCAATGAGAAATATATATGTAATTACTCCTGTATTAAGAAGAAAAAATGTTAACATACAAATATCATGCAAATTTCATATATACAAAAATTTCCCTCAATTCCTTCTCTCTTATTTTAATTTCTTATGTGAGCCAATGGTACAATTCTCTCATCAGTGGGTTGGGATACATTTTGAACTCTAAATCTATTGGCCATTAATTGAGTCCTTTACGTACATTTACCTATATGTATACATTATCACCCACGGTATATATTTAGTTGGCTTCGCTATTTTTATTACATT